>NW_022436945.1:2627434-2773182 GCF_009761245.1 Sapajus apella | reverse complement strand
TTTTAGTAGAGACGGGGTTTCACCGTGTTGACTAGGATGGTCTTGATCTCTTGACCTCGTGATCCACCTGCCTCGGCCTCCCAAAGTGCTGGGATTACAGGCGTGAGCCACCGCACCCGGCCTGCTTTTAGTATTTTAATCACAAAGTCTTTTCCTATGCCTATGTCCTGAAAGACATTGCCTAGGTTTTCTTTAGGGTTTTTATGGTTTTAAGTTTTAGATTTAAGTCTTTAATCTATCTTGAGTTTATTTTTGTATAAGGTGTAAGAAAAGGATTCAGTTTCAGTTTTCTGCATGTGGCTAGCTAGTTTTCCCAGCACCATTTACTGAGTTGGAGGTCCTTTCCTCATTGCTTGTTTTTGTCAGGTTTGTTGAAGATCAGATGTTTGTAGATGTCTCATATTGTTTCTGAGGTCTCTATTCTGCTTTATTGGTCTATATGCCTGTTTTGGTAGGAGTACCAAGCTGTTTTGGTTATTGCAGCCTTGTAATATAATTTGAAGTCAGGTTACCTAATGTCTCCAGCTTTGTTCTTTTTGCTTAGAATTGTTTTGCCTATTTGGGGTCTTCACCGATTCCACATGAAATTTAATATAGTTTTTTTTTTTTTTTCTAATTCTATGAAGAATGTCAATGGTAGTTTCAAGGAAATAGCATTGAATCTATAAATTACTTTGGGCAGTATGGCCATTTTTATAATATAAATTTCTCTATCCATGACGATGGAAAGTTTCTCCATTTATTTGTTTTCTCTCTTATTTCCTTGATCAGTGGTTTGTAGTTCTCCTTGAAGAGGTGCTTCACATCGCTTGTTAGCTGTGTTCCTAGGTATTTTATTCTCTTTGTAGCAATTGTGAATGGGAGTTCTTTCATGATTTGGCTCTCTGCTTGCATATTGTTGGTGTAAAGAAATGATTGTCATTTTTGCACATTGATTTTGTATCCGGAAACTTTGCTGAAGTTGCTTATCAGTTCAAGAAGTTTTTGGGCTGAGATGATGGGGTTTTCTAAATATAAAATCATGTCATCTGCAAACAGAGACAACTTGACTTCCTTACACTATATCTGTTTGAATACCCTTTATTTCTTGCTCCTGCCTGATTGCCCTGGCCAGAACTTCCAATACTATGAATAGGAGTGGTGAGTGATGGCATCCTTGTCTCGTATTGTCAAAGGGAATGCTTCCAGTTGTTGGCCATTCAATATGATGTAGGTTATAGGATTGTCATAAATAGTTCTTATTATTTTGAGATATGTTCCATCAATACCTAGTTTATTGAGAGATTTTAACATAAGGCATGTTAAATTTTATGAAAGGCCTTTTCTGCATCTATTGAGATAATCATGTGGTTTTTATATTTGGTTCTGTTTATGTGATGGCTTATGTTTATGATTTGTGTATGTTGAACCAGTGTTGCATCCCAGGATGAAGCCTACTTGTCATGGTGTATTAGTTTTTTGATGTGCTGCTGGATTCAGTTTGCCAGTATTGTATTGAGGATTTTTGCATTGATGTTCATCAGGGATATTGGCTAGAAGTTTTCCTTTTTTGTCGTGTCTCTTCCTGGTTTTGGTATCTGGATAATGCTGGCTTCATAAAATGAATCAGGGAGGAATCCCTCCTTTTCAATTGTTTGGAATAGTTTCAGAAGAAATGGTATCAGCTCCTCTTTGTATTCTGGTAAATTCAGCTGTGAACCTATCTGGTCCTGAGCTTTTTTGGTTGATATGCTATTAACTACTGCCTCAATTTCAGAGCTTGTTATTGATCTATTCAGGGATTTAGCTTTTTCCTGGTTTAGTCTTGGTAGGGTTTATGCATCTAAGAATTTATCCATTTCTTTTAGATTTTCTAGTTTATTTTGAAGAGGTGTTTATTGTATTCTCTTAAGGTAGTTTTTCTGTGGGGTCAGTGGTGATATCCTCTTTATCATTTCTTATTGTGTCTATTTGATTCTTCTCTCCCTTCTTCTTTATTAGTCTAGTTAGTGGTTTATTTTGCTATTATTTTTCTTTTTTTTCAAATAAAAAATCCTGGATTTGTTGATTATTTTGGAGGGTTTTTTTGTATCTCTGTCTCCTTCAGTTCTGTTCTGATCTTAGTTATCTCTTGTCTTCTTCTAGGTTTTGGATTAGTTTGCTTTTGACGCTCTAGGTCTTTTAGTTGTGATGTCATGGTGTTGATTTGAGATCTTTCTAGCTTTCTGATGTGGGCATTTAGTTCTATAAATTTCCCTTTTAACACTGCTTTAGCTGTGTCCCAGAGATTCTGGTATGTGTATCTTTGTTCTCATTGGTTTCAAAAAACTTCATTTCTTTCTTGATTTTACTATTCATCCAGGTGCAGGGTGTTTGATTTTTATGTAATTGTGCAGTTTTCAGTGAGTTTCTTAATCCTGAGTTATAATTTAATTGCTGTGTGGTCTGAGAAACTTTTTGTTTTTGTTTCAGTTCTTTTGTTATTTTCTGAGGAGTGTTTTACTTCCAGTTATGTGTTCAATTTTATAGGAAGTGCCATGTTGCACTGAGAAGTATGTATATTCTGTTGATTTAGGGTACAGAGCTCTGTAGACATCTACTAGGTCCACTTGATCCAGATCTGAGTTCAAGTCCTAAATATGCTTGTTAATTTTCTGTCTCATTGATCAGTTTAATATTGATAGTGAAGTGTTAAAGTCTCCTGCTATTATTGTGTGGGAGTCTAAGTCTCTTTGTAAGTCTCTAAGAACTTGTTTCATGGATGCTCTTGTATTGGTTGCATATATATTTAGAATAGTTAGCTCTTCTTGTTGAATTCTTCTCTTTACCATTATGTAATGCCCTTCTTTGTCTTTTTAAAAATTTTTGTTGGTTTAAAGTCTATTTTGTCAGAGACTAGGATTGCAACCCTTGCTTTTTTTTTCTTTCTGTTTGGTAAAATTTTCTCCATCCCTTTATTTTGAGCCTGTGTGTGTCTTTGCACATAATATGGGTCTCCTGAATACAGTACACTGATGGGTCTTGACTCCTTATCCAATTTGCCAATCTACATCTTTTAATTGGGACATTTAGCCCATTTACATTTAAGGCTAGTATTGTTATGTGTGACTTTGATCCTGTCATCATGATGCTGTTTGGTTGTTTTGTACACTAGATGATACAGTTTATTCACATTTTGGTGTGTTTTTGCAGTGGTTAGTACCAGTTTTTCCTTCCGTATTCAGTTCTTCTTTCAGGAGCTCTTGCAGGGCAGGCTGGGTGGTAATAAAATCCCTCAGCATTTGCTTGTCTGGAAAGGATTTTATTCCTCTTTTGCTTATGAAGCTTAGTTTGGCTGGATATGAAATTCTGTGTTGAAAATTCTTTTCTTAAGAATGTTGAATATTGGCCCCCAATCTTTTCTGGCTTATAGAGTTTCTGCTGAGAGGTCCACTATTAGTCTGATGGGCTTCCCTTTGTAGGTGACCTGGCCTTTCTCTCTGGCTGTCCTTAACAGTTTTTCCTTCATTTTGACCTTGGAGAATCTGATGATTATGTGTCTTGGGGTTGATCTTCTCATGGAGTATCATAATGATTTTCTCCATATTTCTTGAATTTGCGTGTTGGCCTGTCTTGCTAGGTTGGAGAAGTTCTCCTGGATAATATTGTGAAGTGTGTTTTCCAGCTTGTTTCCATTCTCCCTGTCTCCTTCTGGTACTCCAATCAATCATAGGTTCTTTCTTTTTATGAAGTCTACTGTTTCTTGGAGGCTTTGTTTATTCCTTTTCAATCTTTTTTCTCTATTCTCGCCTGCATGTCCTATTTCAGTAAGGCAGTCTTCAAACTCTGACATCCTTTCTTCCACTTGGTCAATTTGGCGGTTATTTGCATATGCCTCACAAAATTCTCATGTTGTGTTTTTCAGCTCCATCAGGTCATTTATATTTCTCTCTAAACTGGTTATTCTAGTTAGTAATTCCTTAACCTTTATCAAGGTTCTTAGCTTCTTTGCATTGTGTTAGAACATGCTCCTTTAGCTCATAGTTTTTTATTACCCGTCGTCTGAAGCCTACTTCTGTCAATTCATCCATCTGGTCCTCTGTCCATTTCTGTGCCCTTGGTGGAGAAATGTTGTGATCATTTGGAGGAGAAGAAGCACTCTGGTCTTTTAGGTTTTTAGCATTTTTTCATTTATTCTTTCTCATCTTCATGAGTTTGTCTAGTTTTGTTTTTTGAGGCTGCTGACCCTTGGATGTGGAGGCCTTTTTGTTGTTGTTGTTGATGATGCTGTTGTCGTTGCTTTCTGCTTGTTTGTTTTTCTTTCAATAGTCAAGTCCCTCTTCTGTAGGGCTGCTGCAGTTTGCTGGGGCTTCACTTTAGGCCCCATTCATCTGATTTGCTCCCATTCCTGGAGATGTCACTGAAGGAGGCTGGAGAGCACCAAAAATGCATGCCTCTTCTTTATTCTGGGACCTCTGACCTCTAAGGGCACTAACCTGATGCCAGCAGGATTGCTCCCATATAGAGTGTGTGACAACCTCTGTTGGAGGCTCTCACCCAGTTGGGTGGCATGGGGAGCAGAATCTGTTTAACAAAGCACTTTGTTCCTTGGTGGAGATGGTGTGTTTTACCATGGGAAACTCACTTGTCTGGGCTGCCCGGGTTCCTCAGAACTACAAGGAGAGGCTAAGTCTGCTGGTCCACAGAGACTGCAGCCAACCCTTCCTCTAGGGGTTCAGGCCCAGGGAGATCCAAATTGTGTCCCTGAGCCTCTGGCTAGAGTTATTGGAGATCCTACAGGGAAGCCCTGCCCACTGAGGAAGAAGGGGTCAGGTTGGGCCTAAAAAGGTACTCTGGCCGCAGACTGCCACAGCCAGTGTGTTGGCCTGTGGGGACAAGTCTGGGACCAAGCTGTCCCACCTCCTGGGCTCCAGCAGGGGAAAAGCACAGCCTGGAGCTATAAGAATGGGTGTTGCCTTTTCCCTGCCCAAGGAGCTTAGCGTGTTAGGCAGTTTCAAATCTGAGTGCTGGCTGCTGCCCGTCCCCCAAGTAGCTCACCTGGCTTAGGCAGCAGGCAGCTGCAGCTGGTGCTGTTTGCGGAGCCTCCCCACCCCACCCCTCAGAGTTCCCTAGCCTTAAGCAGATTCCAGCTGAGAGGCTGTAGGAATCTGTACATTCCGGGGTTAGGACGATAGGCCCAGTGGTGTGGGTTCACAAGTTGGATCTTCTGATCCATGGGTTGCACAGTTCCATGGAAAAAACATAGTCTTCCCTGTTGGGCAGCCTGCTCACTCACCATCTCCCTTGGCTTGAGAGGGTTCCTCTTCCTGGGTGGCTCTCAGGTAGGCTGCTGTGCCACACTGCTCTTCCTTCTCTCCTTGGGTCATGCCAGTTTTCTAGTCAACTTTGATGAGATAACCTGGATACCTCAGTTGCCAGTGAAGGATTCACTTGCTTATTATGGTTTTTTTTGGCGTGAGCCTCCAAAAGCCTCTGCTTCTAGTTGGCCATGCTGGTCCCCCCCTGTAATGAGCTTTTAATAAGCATGTTGATGTTCTTAGTTTTACCGTCAGGCCACCTGCATTTCAGTTCTGGCTGGGTCCAGCTGTGTGGCTATAGGAATGTAAGTTACCCTTCACGGTTCCAAGTTTCCTCACCTGTAAACATGCGAATAACAACAGCATTCCCAACAAGTTTTTTTGTGAATGTGACAACTAGGCAAGCACCGAGTAAGCATTCCATGGCGACATGGCAATCAGCTGCTGTTGTCTTTCTGTCTTGTTCCATGAAAGCATTTAGCTCATGTCTCTATCTCAGAGTCGCTGGAAAATCTGAATTTTCTGTGTAGAAATTGCCTTTAAAATCAGTTTTATTGGAGCACTTCTATTCTAGGAAGGGAGATACCTTAGCTCATTTCATAAGGCTCTTTTTTCCCCCTCTATCCTTACTTGTTTCGCTTAAAAGCAATCTTGTTGAAGGATCATAAATTGTTAAGAAAAAGCTTGGATGCTGTAGTCAGTCAATGTTGAACTTGATTTTCTTCTGTACCTCACATGGGTTAGGGAGTCTTGGAAAGTTACCTGTGTCCCTGACCCTCAGTTTCCTCATGTATAAAGTAGGGATAATGAGATGAAGTATAGGGACATCCTTCCCAAGAACTTGCCACAGAATTGTACAAATGAATGCCTACTTCCTTGTTTGCATAGACAACTTCAACTGTCTATTTCTATCACCTTCTTTTTCTCCACATGTAGTACCATAATCCTGTAAGCATTTGCGAATTCTGCTAGTTAATTAGTTTCATAAAGTGTTGCTGGGTGGCTTAATACCCTTTCCTAGCACTCCTGAGACTATATGAAATACAAGACATGCATTCTTACCATAAAGTTATATTGAGAAATTTAATGAACAGAAATTGCCATATACCCTCTGTATCAATATTAAGTATGTAGCTTGAATATAGACACAATTCCTGGGCACCTTTGTTCTGTTAAACCTGTTTTTGCTGCCTGCCCAAGACTCTTGGAAGTGTGAGATGTTTCCTGATGTTGGCTTTGTGGATTACATGCTATCAGAGAATGCTGCTGAATGAAGGGACTTTGACTTGTCCAGCACACACATTAATAGTGGATGTCCCATTAGCCATTAGCTAGGCATAGGATCTTATTTTGAATAAAGGGAGTCTGGTGGTGAAAAAAGTGGTCTTCTTGTGTGTTGGAAAAAAATGCAGCAGTGTCTTGAACTCACGATATGGTCTTGACTGCAGTGGGAATGCAGTTCTACCTTCTGTGGAGACTGTGATAATTAATGACACATAATCCATATAAAGGACTAAGATCACTGTGATAATTAATGAGTAAATCCACATAAAGTACTCAGAGCACTCCTTGCACATAGCAAGCCCTTGGCATGAATCCATTATGCTTATGCTCACTCTCATCATCAGCATTACCATCACAAAGGTCTCATCTCCCCTCTCCATGCATACATGTTGCAGGAAATCTCAGAGGAAGTTGGAATAACTCTTCTTGCAGTCACCATCTAAGAGCTCCTGCCGGATCATCCCCTGAAGATGTGGATAAAATTCGCTCAATTGCCATGTTCTGGGAATTTGTACCCCTTGCCATTAGCTTAGGCTGTTCAGTTGGCCTTAGGCAACAGGTAGTTCCTGGTTAACTTCATGCTGATTTTATGGGTGGGGAGAGCAAAAGGGAGACCTTAACCAGCTTTTGAGGAGAGGTCACCAATTTAAACCTTTCCCATTCCTTTCTTTTGTTTGAGGGTTATTTTCAATCTCCATTGGGTTCTCTGTTCTCCAGTTAGTCTGCCAAAAATTCTCAGGCTACTCAGGTTCTTCATTCATTCATTCATTCACAGTCATCAAAAACATGCTTATTGAGTGTCTGCTGTGTACTGGGCTTTGCTGCGGAATATATCAGTGGACAAAAGACACACAAGTCTTCCTCCTGATGAGTCTTGCATTCTAACATTGTGGCTGTGTCAGGAATGGGGTGGGGACTGACAGACATAAATACAAATATAATCATGCTACATCATGAATGCCACAGTAAAATTAAAAAACTGGGCACAATATGCTAGATGTGCTAGAGATGGCAGGGAACTGTAGTTTAAAAAAATAATTGACTCTTTCTCATGGCAGTTTTAGTTTTATAGATAAACTGAACAGAGATTATGAGAATTTCCATATATCTGTTCTTCCCCTGAAGGGTTTTTCCTATTACTAACATCTTACATTAGTGTGGTACATGTGCTACAATTGATGAATCAATATTGATACATTATTATTAAAGCCCATAATTTAAGTTAGGGTTCACTGTGTATAGTTCTATTTATTTATTTTTGAGATGAAGTCTCACTCTGTCACCCAGGCTGGAAGGCAGTGGCATGATCTAGGCTTACTGCAACCTCTGCCTCCCGGGTTCAAGCGATTCCCCTGCCTCAGCGTCCCAAGTAACTGGGACTACAGGCATGCACCACCATGCTCAGCTAATTTTTATATTTTTAGTAGAGACGGGGTTTCACCATGTTGGCCAGAGTGGTCTCCATCTCTTGACCTCATGATCTGCCCACCGTGGCCTCCCAAAATGCTGGGAGTACAGGTGTGAGCCACTGCGCCCGGCTAATCAGTGGGTTTTTAAAAGGTGATGTAACAGACACCTCCTGTGTCTGCCTGGGATTATCTCATCTCCCCTTTCTATTCCACTTTAATTGAGCTGTGGCTTCTCTGCCTGCTGCCTGAGGTACCTGCCTGGCACCACTCAGCCATTCTGATGAGGGCATGTACGAACCTGGATGTGCAAGGGTTTAACTTCTAGCATCTCACAGGGAAACTCTCCACCCATGGAGGGTGAAAGTTGGTGGATTACAGCCCCCTCTTCCGTCCCTTGAGTGACAACTCTGAGGTGCATTCTACCCAGCTGCTCAGAGGGGACCTAGCAGAGTCCACCCACGTGTTTTCATCCCTGTTGCTCTCCTTACAGTTCTACTAGCCAGCACATTTCTTGTGATCACTTATCCAAATAAATTGCCTCCAAGGAAGCTCTTGTTTCAAGTTCTGCTTTTTGGAGGACCTATGCTAAGTCAGCTCCATTTCATATCTATAAAATGGAAGCAATGATTACACTTTGCTTGTAGGACAAAGAACTATTTTTATAGGTAAATTTAGATTAGTGCCAGGCTCATCGTATGCCTTCATTAAATATTAGTTATCATGATGAGAATCCATTATATTTGTATATGTGTTGTTTATGGAGCCTGTCCACACACATTATTTTATTTTTAGCCTCATATTAGCCCTGTGAAATAGGTAATAATAATTATATCTATTTACAGATGATGAAACTGTAAATCAGCACAGGGAGATGACTTGGTCAAGGTTATGTGATTGAGAAGCGGAACAGCCAGGCTTGGTGGATGCCTCAAACCATAGAACACATGGGCTGAAATGGAGCTGATGTTTTCACTGAACATATGATGACACAGGCACAGAGAGGTCAACTGATTTCTCAGGGTCACACAGCTCTCCTGCAAAGATTCTGAGGCTAAGATCCTAGGCCTTCAGGCTTCTAGTACAGAGCTTTGTTAGGGTGGGAAATAATAGAGATAGAGCATGCTGTCTCTGTGTTTCAGTTGAATGCACAGATCAGGGATAATAATTCCGTTCTCCCATCCTCCTGCCTCAGTTTGCATAATTTTTCCTTGTTATTTTTGCTAAGCAATGTATTCAAACTTTTATAAAAGGAAAAGAAATGCCTGCTTTTAAAAGAGCAGTTTCCGATGACTCATTTAGGTGGAAACCTGCTTATGAACCAGGATATTGGAAGATTGAATAATTTGAATGATGTTTGTTTTTCTGTCCTAGGTTTAGGTCTTGTGAAGTTTTCTGCATCAATAGCTCAAGAGATTGAAGTATTATTTTCTTTCCTTGATATTCCCCAGTGAAGGTTGCAAGGACCGACCTTCCATCACTCTGGGATGCCACAGCATGACTTGAAGGTGACCCAGACTGACCACATCTCGGGGTTTCTTGAGCCTTTCAGTTTCCATATTCATTTAGTCACTGGGCTTTTTATGTGTGATTTTTGGTGACCATGAAATTGAGAGATGAAGAGGCTTGCCTGCTGCCAGAGGCTGTGTGGCGGAGGCTCCGTGTGAGTTCCCTTCGGTTTGCCAGCACACTTTATTCCTCACTTTGGGCTTTCCTCCCGCTCTTGTCCTCAGCCTTCCCAGGCAGCACCGGCAATGCCTAACAAGGCCGAATTGATTTGTGAGGTCCAAGAATCACGGATTTTAGCAAATAGGCAGAACAACTATCTTCTCATGTGACCAATAGTATGTGTTAAAGTTGTTGATTTTTAAAATCACTCTTTTATTTTAAAATACAGAAACAAGACAGAAAGAGTTAATACTATGACCTCCACAAATCATTTCTTAATTTTCATAATGTAATAGGAAGTAACCTTTACATGGGGCTTACATGGATCAGGCCCTCTTCTAAGCATTTTGTATATAACACATCAGTCTTCACCACAACCCTGTGGGGCAGTATCTATCATCATCCTCAAAGTCTTTCTCATTATTGTTGTTGTTACGTAACAAAGAAATAAACCAATAAACTGAAGAACATAAAGGTGAATTGACAAACCTAAGGTCACATTCTAGTAAGTAAATGGCTGGGATTTGAACAGTCTGGCTCCAGAGCCCATGCTCTAAGCCATTACCTGCAAAATTAGAAGGGAGAGGAATCATCACAGCCAACATTCTCATTTACTCATGTGGAAATTTACTCATGTACACAGACAGGGAAGTTATCGCTTCTGAAATCACACAGCATGTTAATGGCTGCTCAGTTCCAGTCTGAAGTTCTTTTGCCTTCTGTAGAATGAATCTCTATCTCTGAAGTTTAGGGAGGAATCCTAGTGCATTAAACGCAGAGATTGAAGCAGCTATTACATTACTTTTTCTTTGAGGTAGGGTAAGCAGCCTGCATAGAAAGGCAAGAAGGAGGTGGTAGCACAGTGGGGAGTATGTGTGTGGGGGAAGGAGGATACTGAATTTAGAAATTGTGTTGCATTAAGCTCTGGCCATGTTCCAAATATTTTTATTCGTTATTATTATTTTTATGGGAAAAGGAACCTGCAAAAGTTTAGGCTCGGCTATGTGCCCTCAGGCATTGGTTTGTCAAATTTGGATCCCATGCCAGGTCAGCACAGTGGGTGTTCATGGGTGGTGTGTTTATGTGTGTGTGTCCATGTGCTCAGGTGTTTGCATGTGCCTTTCTCCGTGTGTGTCCATGGTGTTGGCGTGAAAAGCAGTCCATCCTAAGAGTTACTCGCTATTTCTTACCTCCAGCCCACCTCCCTAATGTGTCAAGAATTATAAATTAATCACCTGGCTGGTTTGCACTGAACTTACTAGTGTTTATGAAAGGGAATTCATTGGATATGCCTGTTAATGGAACACGTGTAATAATATTAAGCCTGTGATTAAAAAGAAATTTAAGACCCATGAGTTTTTAATAGAAAAACATGTCATTTGAGTGTTTATTTGCTGGTGTAAAATGGGTGATTTTTAAGGTGGGGCAGTTGCCTATTTCAATTTTTGGAGGACTGTGCTATTCACACAGAAACCTGGCAATGCATATACAGAAGTCCTTTTAGATTGTGTTTAGTACAGGACTCTTTTGATAAAGTAGGAGCTGTTTATTGCTTTATTCTTCGATGGAAAATGAATTGCAGAATAGTTCTGCTCATGTGTTTCATTCATTCATTTACCCAAAATTTATTTCATACCTATCACTTATCAAGCACAGGGCTAGGGTGTGATTGAGAGATCAATACACTTGGTCCTTGAATACATGTGGTCCTCAGATGGCCCACAGTTTGATGAAGAACAGACATATGAAAAAATGATTCCAAATTTGCTCTGAGGGAGGTGTGGAAAGGGTGATGTGAAAGTTGCAGGCTTCCCAGAGAAGGCAGAATTTAAGCTGAGCCCTATCCAGTTAATCAAGACAGGGGAGGCTATTCTAAAATGAAGAATTGCATTGCAAATTTATGAGGTCTTGGGAGCAAAATGTGCTTGGGGAGAACTATAAGTTGTTTCTACACTTGGAGAGTAATTCTGGTTACCTAAAATATAACCGTTGCTTGAATTCTCTCATTCATTCCCTTATCCATTCAGTTGCATGAAGATGCAATTCTCATTCATATGTGTGTGTTTGTAGACACGCATGCATATATTTATTCCTTGGTGAAATGTGGTTCCTTGATTTTGTTACATTTTAGTGAGATTTAATCATCCATATTATCTTATAGTGAAGTGTAGAAAGTTCTGCATGAAAATGAAACTAGCTGATTCTGGCCTTAAGGAAGTTTGCCTGTGGGTTTTTAAAAAATCGTTTTATTTTCCAGGGAAAGTTCACATAATTTCTCCACAAATCCTATTTATCTTTTGAAATGCCAAGGAGAACAGACTGCTTTGGGTTTCATGGTACTGGAAGACATTGCAAAATCTCTACATATTTTTGGGACATCTGAGTACAGGTTTAGAAGTCTACATGGCTTTAGGAGAAAAGTTGTTTTAGTTTCACTTTTTATTTTTAGCTTTGCTAGTAGATTTTGGAAAAGTGGAAATACGGCCCTGTGTTTTGGGGGTTTCTAAAATGCAAGCAAATAAGCCTTCATTAATTGCTCATTCACTACATGTTAAGAGACGGCATGGGATGAAATCAACCCAATCTGCTCTCACAAAGTTCACGATCTGTTGAGGGAACAACTGGGCTGACAGAGATAGTGGAGGCTGTTGTGAAATAAAAATCTTGAAAAAAAGAAACGAGTTAGGTCTTGAAGAACTGGAGGGCAGAAGCTGGGAGCGACTTCAAGGCAGAGGAATAATCATGGCTCAAGACAGAGAAGAGAGACGGGGCCACCATGTGATTTTGAAGGGTGGGTGACAAGTTAGAAAGAGATGCTAAGTTTTTGCTTTGAGACCACTTGACTTTTCTGCTTCCCAGATGTAGAGTGGTAGATGAAATATAATAATAGGGAAGAAACCCACAGTGATTCAAAAATAAAATAAACATTTCTCTGGTTCAGAAAATGAAAAGAAATATGAAGCTGATCGGGTGAGGGAACCCTGCTGGTCTGTGAATTTCCAAAGAGGTAGGAGAGCTTGAAGTCAGACCCTAGTGGGTAACTGGGACTAAATTACCTGAATGGTCCAGGGTAACTACTCAACAGTGCTGGGATGTGGTTCTTCCTGCTGATGGAACTGCTGCCTTTAAGTTTGTATGAAGTTATACACATTTTAATTATGGGTCAAGCACATCCCCTGGCTAAGTGATTATATCTGTGAGTGTTTCCGGAGGCCTGGACTCCTAGCTCCCATATAAGAATTAGTTCTGGGTGGAGGCTCCCAGGATCCCAAATGAAAGGAGACAAAGCTGGACGTGGAGGGATAAATGAAAATGCGGCAAATGTCTTTTCCTCCCACAGAGAGAAACACCTCCCATCCAAAATGCACCTATAAACAAAAGTTACAAAACACAGAAAAAACAATAAAGGCGGTAAATAAAATTCATGGTTGGGTGTGTCATGGAAAATGAAATAGAAATAATAAAACAGTCTTTAAAAATTCAAAAATTAAGTAGGAGATAATATAGAATCTGTAAAGAAATATATCATGAACCAAACAGGCTACTGGTTAAACAAGAATGTGTGTATATTTTAAAACTTGAAAAGTTAAAATGAAAATTAAAGATTTAATCATAGAAATAAAAGCAAGTAATTGATGGAATATCCTCTAAACCAAATGAGGCAGAAATAATAAATTGGAAGATAATACTAATTTGCATATAGAAAAAGCTATAAAAATAAAAATTATGAAAATAGTAGAAAAGAGGTTTTTGAAAGTATAATGGCTATAAATTTCAGAGTTGAAGAAAGACAGGAGAACTCAATCAGATAAATAAAAAGAAAGCTAACCATCATAGCAATCCATAGCGATTAAAATGGTAGATATTAAGTCTAAAAATTAAAAAAATCTTTAAAACAGAGAAGAGGTAGATTAACAACAAAGTTATTACAAAAATACAAAGATTTCTCTTTATCAGAGTGGATGCTAGAAGGCAGTAGGACAATGTCTTCAAAGTAATGAAAGAAAATAACTGTCAATTTATAATTTTAATTTTATACCCAGGTAAATTATCATTTGAGAGAGGGTGAACTGAAGAAAATTTCAGACAAGCAAATATTAAGGGAATTTACCTTCCACAGCTCTCATTAAAAAAGCTAATGAGGAATATACTCAAAATGAAGAAAAGTAAACACAGTAAGAAGAAATAGTTGCAGGTAAAAATTGTGAGCACAGAAATGAACAGAGTATCTTGTTTTATTAAAGATGAAAAACATAAAAAAAAAGAAAAATACAAAATCAAATGTCAAAGTAACAACAAAAAAGAAGACACTGGGCTATAAATGGGTAATTAAAACCTGACACAGTTCTTGACTTGTTTGGAGGAGGATAAAAATAGTAATTTTAGATTTGTTAGAAAATTATAAAAGTTTAATGTTAGGCACTAAAATTGAAACACAATTTAGAGATTGCCAATAATTAGGGTGAGGAAGGAGTATAAAGGGGGCTTCAATTTTATCTGTACTGCTTTGCTTTTTTACAGTAGCCCATGAAGTATGTGCAATCTCGGTGATGGGTACAAAGATATAATAATTTTCTGTATTTTTACATTTTAAAAAATATTTTGTACAGAGCATTTCATTAGTGTGAGAACCACGTGGCAAATGTCTCTTTTCACTGTTCCCTAGCTGTGATTTTACGCTATGGTGGAACACCTGTAGAATCCTTCATCTATGCCAGTCTGCCTCATTCACTTGACTATAAGGTCTCAGTCACCTAAAAGAGAAAAAGGTTTTAAAAAATTGTTACTTTCATGCATCAAATTGACCAACTTCTAAATAAGATCTTACTTTCTATAAGCAACTAAAGAAGACCTTATATATTAAATATTGTCCTCAATATCTATCATTTTTAAATGGCCAATGAACTCCATAAAGGTTGAGACTCTGCCAGCCTTGTTCAACTTTGTGTTATCAGAGCTGGTGACCTGGCACAAATAATGGTTTAATAAATCTACAGACAAAAGGAAGAACTGGTGAATTCACTGAATAGTCGGTTCTCCACTATGCCCAACTCTTCCACGACTTTGTGCCTTTGCACCAGCTATTATTTCTACCATGTAGAAATGGCTTTTACTTCCTAGTTCACTAGGAAAGTTTCTCTTCCTAATATTTCTGTTCCTAGTAGACTAGAAGTTCTATTAGGGCAGAAATCTTGTCTTTCTCCAGTGCTGAATGTTGATCACCTGTTGCATCTGTAGAATAAACATTTTCTTATTTATGAGCCCAGAGCAGACATCACCTCTTCTTAAAGCCTTTCTTGACACAGTTTCCATTACCTCCATAGTTTCTATACCAGATGGAGTTAATCATGACATTTTAAAAAATGATATATACCTAGTATATATTTCCGTGGCTGCAGTTAGTATATTGTATTTTAAGCAATTGTCTCCCTCATTGGATATTAATTCTTCAAGCACCAGTTTTATATATTTTCATCTCCACAGTCCTATGCTGCTTGTCCGGTGTGCAGAACAGAACAAGCCTTCTAAATTTACTAGCTGAATTGAATTATATCCATTTACAAGCAGTGGTCTATGTATTCCCTGAAATACTCAAAATCCTCCTGATGGCGCTTTCCCTCTCCAAGAGATGGCAAAGTGGTCCCACCACACAGTTAAATCATTTGCTGCATCTGAGGGAGCCTGGAATTAGCCATTTAAGATAGATGCCTAGGAAAGGTTAAGATAATGTGAAAAGTGGGGCGGACAATTGGTAATTAACCTCATCTTATCTACTCAGGACAGGGACCCAGGAGTCACTGAGGATCCACACAAGATCTCCTGCAGGGAGGACTCTTTTGCTCTCTCAGTCCCCTACTGCTGCCATCTGTTGATAATTACTGTCCAGTCTCTGCTGAGAATGTGTGATATTTAATATTTCCTTACCACTTGAATAAACATGTGGCAATAACAGCAAGGTACTTGGCCACAGATGAATTGGCATGAAAGAGTCAGTGTACACCTTGGGCCAAGCAAACAACTGCCTTCTCTTTGCAAAGTTACAAGAAGTCCCCATGTTTGAGAACCTGGAGAATAGGCACATTGAATTAAGTAGTATTTTTGAAAGAAAACTCTTAAAATCCAAAATATCAAGAAGATTGGAAAACAAAACAGAACAGCTTCCTTTTATAACTAATGTGATTTTTCTCTTAATGTGCAATCCTGAAATTTTCCCAGGTAACTTTTCAGTATTTTAGAGAAAGTTGGGGTTCTTGCCACACAACTAAGAAAGAAGAAAAGCATTTTGCATACTTAAAAAAAAATTCTAATGAAAAAGCCCCTTTTATTCCCTTAGTCCTTTCGGAGGTTTGGAGAGAAGTTTCTAGGTTCATTAGCACGTGGGAAAGTTCAACTTCCAAGAGGAGTCCGCAAGGGATAAACTTTGTCCTGCTTTGCTCAAGGAATAACCTCTACATTACTGATGTGGATTAGAAACAGACTGATTGGGTTCACTCAGCATTTGGATCTGAGACAGAGTAAGGTGGGCTCAGCACTGGCATGTAGATAGATACACGCAGTCCATTGACCATCTTTAGTGAGGTTTGTGGAGTGAGGCAGGAGTGGGCAATGTTGCCAGCACTACAAAAGAAAATAAGTCATTCTCTGGTCTTGTTTCTTCTTATCATGCACTTCCATTTGAGAGCAAGCAATACTTGTCATGAATGTTTTTTTTCTCCTCAACATTTATTATGAAAATTTGCAGACATGCAGAAAAGTGGAATAAATTTTAGAGTGAACACAATACCAGTGTATCTACCACCTAGATTCTATCATGAACATTTTACTCTACTTGCTATATCACGTCTACCTATCCCCCTTATAGCCTTTAATCAACTTACATTATTTTTTGATGCATTTTAAAATACATTGCAGGCCTGAATGCCTTTGCCATGTACTGTCATTCAAAATAAAATCCGTTATTTTAGATTCTCTTTTCTTTATTGCAAAGGTCTGCACTGGTGATTGTAGCAGGAATCGTTATTCTTTACTTACTATCTCCAAAATGACCAGTCCATAAAAGTTACTAGCCATTTGCGAGATGATAAGGTAAGACATAATTAAGACAAATATATACACAATTATACATCCTGATCAGAATCATGAAAGAAAAAGCAGAATAAAATGGGGTTTCCAAGATGGCCTTTTCTCCTTCAATCCATCACCTTCTATAGTGCCACCAAAAGGAAATCTTGGAGTACAGCTTGGATCATGCCACTGACTTTACATGTCTGGCAGGGTAAACCCAAAGACTATTAGCAGGACACACATGTACTTTCATGATATGGCTAGACAAAGTTTATTTCCATTCAAGAAGTATTTGTTGGCTCCCTATAATATGCTGAGTGCATTATGATAGATGTTGCACATTATGGTCCCTGCCCTTGAAAAATCAGATTGAGGAAACAGATAATTTCAGTATGATGCTTAAAATGCTATGCAAGCATAAAGGGGTGACACAAGCTATAAATTTACTAAAGCGTACATTGTAAAGTCAAGCGGATAGTGATGAGTCTTGAAGGCTGGTTTACAGAGGGACAGAATAATGGGTAAAAAGAGGGTGGATGCTTTGCTGTAGGGAAAGAGGAACCACCAAGGCAGTTGGAAATATAAGGCAAAGGATGGGTTGGAGGAGTGGGCCACACTGTAAGCAGGAAAAGAATTTAGGAGCAGTGCAGTAATGCAGATAAAATGAGCTGAGGTCACTGATTGTAAAAATGAAGAAGGGACTAATTTGGAGTAGGCTTAGGGGGTAAAGTCAGAAGCTTTTAAAAATGGAATGGCTAAGCTCAGAGATGGGGCAAAGGGGAAAGCCAAGAATGAATCTCGATTTTCTGACTTGGCTGGTTGAGTGAATGGTGCTTCCAAGGATTGGGATTGAAAATAATAAGAAAGAGAAAAATATTAATTTAGATTTGAAGGTTAAATTTAAAGTGCCTGGAAGACATGCAAGTAGAGATGCCTACAACATGGCGGCCATGTGAATTTGAAGCTCAAGAAAGAATTGAAGCTTCTAAGTGGATTCTGGTTATAAGCATAAAAGTGGATGGAGCACCTGAGTTATGTCACATAAGAGCTGAGAAATTTCGAGTAATTTTATACCACCTCTCAATGGTCATTGATGAGGCGTCCTGGAAGTGGAGAGTGTTACACACATCTGGCCTACCTTTATACTTAGCCACAAGAAAATAACAAGTTCAAATTCCTTTATTTTACTAAGTTGACTTGTTTAGAACCCTGCTCTACTGATTTTTATTTTAGTTATTTTTCCTTTGCGATCATCTCCACTCCATTCTCAGCGGTACACCGCCCATCTATTTCTCCTTCCAGTCATGCATTACCTTAGCAAGCATCTATTAGGTACTTCCCACATGCCAGGCAGGACTAGACGCTGTCCCTGGAAGTGTTGGCAATGGAACCTTCCACGTACGCATTTTTGAAGGACCTCAAATTCACTCACTTCCAATTGTCTTCACTTCCTGAAAGAGGGATTGTGTTTACGCTTAGAAGAGGACCTGAAGGGTGGGAAAGCTGGAATGATGCCTCTCAAAGGCCTTGGGGCTTGAATGACACGGTGTTGAGGTGATGTGGAAAGTGATCCCTCTCTGAGAGAGCATGAACTACTTCAGCTTATGCAAACTATAAAGAACTCCCTGTCTATATTTGGGAAAGGAAAATTCATGTTTCCTATGGCCTTTAACTCCTAATCTTTACTGGTTACAAGAGGGTATTCCAGGCAGTGGAGTGCTTAATAAATATTATATTGTTTGCTAATGGCAATGCTGTTTGGGGTGATATTTCCTTCTGAATGTGCTAGCCTGGTTTAACAAATCTGCTGTGTGTAGTTTTACCTTTCATTGTGTTGGTTGAGATGTCTCAGGGGCGCCTGCAGCAGGGGCTGAGAAACAGCTCAGAAATGCAGAAGTAAATGGTCTGCTGGATGCCTTAATAGTTTTTGTCTGGGTGACTTCCCCTCTGTTGAAGGAATGTAACAAATACCAAGGGGCTCTACTATGTTAAGTAAATGTTTGTGTGCATTCTCACTGTGAAGATGTGTGATGCTTGGAGGGCCTGCAGAGTATTTCTCTGTGCACTTATTTTGTTTTAATGCACTTTTGTATGCAATTATGGTCAGTTCTGACCTAACTCATCCCTTATCTAAACTCAGCTTTTTAGAAATGCTTTATTTGGACCAGGTGTAGTGGCTCACACCTGTAATCCCAGCACTTTGGGAGGCCTAGGCGGCAGGATCACTTGAGGTCAGGAGTTCGAGACCAGCCTGGCGAACATGGTGAAACCCTGCCTCTACTAAAAATATAAAAATTATCCGAGCATGGTGGCACATGCCTGTAGTCCAGCTATTCAGGAGGCGGAGGCAGGAGAATTGCTCGAACCCAGGAGGGGGAGGTTGCGGAGGTTTTGGTGAGCTGGGATTGTGCCACTGCACTCCAGCCTAGGCAACAGAGCTAGACTCTGTCTAAAAGAAAAGAAGCATCATTCTCAGCAAACTGACACATGAACAGAAAACCAAACACCGCATGTTTTCACTCATAGGCAGGTGATGAACAATGAGAACACTTGGGCAAGGGAAGGGAACAACACTCACTGGGCTAGGTGGGGGGATGGAGGGGAGGGACAGCGGAGGGACAGGGAGGATGAAATGCCTGATGTAGGTGATGTGATGGGGTGGGGGGGGGGGGGGGAAGCTGGAGACAGCAAACCACCACAGCATGTATGTACTTATGCAACAATCCTGCAGGATGCAGGATGTGCATATGTACCCCAGAGCCCAAAGTACAATTAAAAAAAAAAAAGAAAGAAAGAAACTCCCCACCTCCAACAAAAAAAGCAAAGAAAAAGAAATAATTTATTTGGACACATGACAAATGGTATGGGTATCCTTTTCTTTTTTTTTTTTGAGACGGAGTTTTGCTCTTGTTGCCCAGGCTGGAGTGCAATGGCGCGATCTCGGCTCACCGCAACCTCCGCCTCCTGGGTTCAGGCAATTCTCCTGCCTCAGCCTCCTGAGTAACTGGGATCACAGGCATGCACCACCATGCCCAGCTGATTTTTTGTATTTTTAGTAGAGACGGGGTTTCACTATGTTGACCAGGATGGTCTCGATCTCTTGACCTCGTGATCCACCCACCTCGGCCTCCCAAAGTGCTGGGATTACAGGTGTGAGCCACCGCGCCCGGCCTGGGTATCCTTTTCTAATTTGCCTGTGCTCTCAAAGAACTGAATGCCACTCCGGGATAATTGTTACCTGTGAGGTGCTAAGGCACAGGATTTATGAGCGTGGTATATGGTGAACCCAAACAGACTGGATTTAGAATTCTGTTTCTTCCAGTAGCTCTTCTCTCTCAACCTCAGTTTCCTTGTCTCACACATGGGGTTTGTTATATGAAGAACAAATGAGCTAACTACCAGGGCCTGTCGTAAATGCTTAGCACTTGATTAAATCCTTCCTCCCTTACTTTCTCTCTCCCTTCTTTCTTTCTCTCTCTTTTTCCCTTCCATTGTATGTTGAATCTTTTTCTTTTTGGTCATTTTTATGAACTTTTCAATACATACACAAGGAAATTCATCTTAAAACAAAAACAGAAAAATGTTTTTTGACACCATGTCTTCCTGCTGCTATCTCATTTTGCTTATGCTATGATAGTCAAATTTCTTCAAAAGTCATGTATATTTGGTGTCTATAATTCCTAATTTCCCATATATTCTTTAGCCTTCTGTAGCTGGCCTACAGTCCCTATTATTTCACTGAAAATGCTCTCATCAAGGTGGCAATATTCTCCTAGTGAAAATATTTCCTGTAGATCCATTAACTATCATGTTGCCCTAACTGAGGCACCTTTGACTTGATAGCATTTTTTACTTTTTTGTGGTTTTATGCTGCTAGTTCAGTTCTTGGGAGGAAACTTACTTTTGCTGAATATTCTGCATGTAATGTTGGTAAACTCTCTTGTCTTATATGGGCCACCAGTTACTGTTCTGGAATATGAACCTGTGAGAGTATCTGAATCACGGTGAATGGGGAAATAAATAAGCCTGCTTCAACACTCAGCTGTACTTTTTATAAAAAATAAGAATAGCATATTAAAGGATCTAAGCACTAATCACATAACATTAGAGCAAACAATATATTTAAATAGAACACCAAACTAAAAACAAAATATAAAGGAAAATACACTTTTGTAGAATAATGAGCTGTTTTCACTGATCCTTTAGCATCCTCCATCATTGTTTAGTCTAGCTCAGGTTTTCAGTTTGACTTAATTAATTATTTACTATGAATGTTTCCTTCAACTATCACAGACTATTTATACTTCTGAGTGAAAAGCTCTGCTCGAATATATAAACATGTGCCCCTTTATAGGCAAGACCTTTTCGAGCGTACAGCAAGAGGTCATGAGGAGAAATTGTCTGTGAACTCATCTGGTTGACTCTCCAGTTAATATAGTCTATTCATTTCAGATCCCCTTGGATTTAGCAAACTTAAGAGCTCTAACTGCTTCCTTACAGCATTTGGAGCAAGCCTCTCAGTTTTCCTTCAAACTGCCATTCTTACTTGGTTTTATTTTTAATTTATTTTTGTCTTTATGACAGTTATGTGGACAACACCGTTTGAAGATGCAAATGGCTGAATAGGATGAGAACAATATATTATCTCTCCCTCACCCTGCCTACTGCCCATGTTTACTGGAACGCGCTCCCAAAGCAGTAGCTCTCATTATTTTTGTTGTTCCTTTCAACATTTGCTTGGATATTTTTAGGTAACATATTTATCCTGCTATTTCTGGACTTGTCAGTTTCAGGCCTTGCTGACTGATTCCCTTCTATGGAAGATAAGGAATTAACTGTCTTTTATCACATCCTTGGCCCATAGATATAGGGCTCACTGAGCCCTAACTCCAGCTTACTGTTACATTAGGTAGAACCCTATGAAATTACCACTGTTCTTAGTCAAAAGTGTTTGAATGTTGGTAATTTTATAATGTATAGTTATGCCATAATTTTTGTTAAAATAATTTAGTATTTATAGTAGCTGAGCTATGCAGCATATTATCAATACTTTCTCTCGATTGCAAAACTTTTAATTTTGTTTATTTGATCAATTGGATGTTTGGTTTTCAATTTTTTAGAAAACATAAACTTTTTATTTTTATAGATTAAGGGGGTACAAGGACACTTTTGTTACATGGATATATGACATAGTGATGAAGTCTAGGCTTTTAGTGTACTCATCGCTCAAATAGTGTACGTTATTCTCAATAGGTAATTTCTCATCCCTCACCATCCCCCTCACCATATCACCTTTCAGGGTCTCTGATATCTACTATTCCATTTATATGTCCATGTGTACAATTGTATAGCTCCCACTTATAAGCGAGAACATGTGGTATTTGACTTTCTGTTTCAAGTTGTTTCACTTAAGGTAATGGCCTCCAGTTTAATTTTTGTTGCACAAAAGACATTACTTTATTCTTTTATATGACTGAGTAGTATGCCATGGTGTACACACACATACCCCTCCCCACCACACACACTGCATTTTTTTTATCCAATCATTCACTGAGGGACACTTAGGTTGATTGCATAACATTGCTATTGTGAATAGTGCTGCCATAGAAGTACAGGTGTCTTTTTAACATAATGATTTATTTTCTTTGGGTAGATACTCAGTAATGGAATTGCTGGGTTGAATAGTATTCTGATTTTTTAGCTCTCTGAGAAATCACCATACTCTTTTCATAGAGCTTGTACTAATTTACCTTCCCAACAACAGGTTATAAGTGTTCCCTTTCCCTGCATTCTCACCAACGTATGTGGTTTTGTCTCTTTCTCATAATAGCCATTCTGACTGGTATAAGATAGTATCTCACCAAGGTTTTAATTTGCATTTCTCTGAGGATTAGTGATGTTTTTCATATGTTTATTGGCTGCTCATATGTCTTCCTGGAAAAATGTCTGTTCAAGTTCTTTGCCCACTTTTTAATGGGGTTACTTGGTTTCTTGTTGTGTGAGTTCCTTAAAGATTCTGTATATGAGTCCTTCATCAGATGCATTGTTTGAAAATATTTTTCCCATTCTGTAGGTTGTCTGTTTACTCTGTTGATTATTCTTTTGCTATGCAGAAGTTTTTTAGTTTAATTATGTCTCATTAATCTAGTTTTGTTTTTGTTGCATTTTTGGGGGGGGTCTTAGTTATAAATTTTTTTTCTAGTCCAATGCCCAGAAATGTTTTTCTTAGATCTTCTAGAATTTTTATAGTTTCAGGTTGTATATTTAAATTTTTAAGCCATCTCAAGTTAGTTTTTGTATACAATGAGAGGTAGGGTTCCAGTTTCATTCTTCCACATGTGGCTATCCAACTTACCCAGCAGCATTTATTGAATAGGATATCCTATTCCCTGTGTATATCTTTGCTGACTTTTTTGAAGATAAGTTAGTTGTAGGTATAGGGCTTTATTTCTTGATTATCTATCCTGTACCACTGATCTATGTTTCTATATTTATACCAAAACCATGCTGTTTAGGATTGTAGTATGATTTGCAGCCAAATAATGTGATGCCTCCTTTTTCTAAAAGCAATCCTTTTATTTAGGATTGCTTTAGCTATTCAGGCTTTTTTGATTCCACATGAATTTCAGAAATTATTTTTTGTAATCTGTGAAGAATGACATTAGTAATTTGATAGGAAGAACACTGAACTTATAATTACCTTGGGTAGTATGGTCATTTTAACAGTATTGATTCTTCCAATCCATGAGCATGGTATGTTTTTCTATTTGTTTGTATTATCTGTAGTTTTTTAAAAATCATTGTTTTGTAGTTCTCCGTGTAGAGATCTTTCACCTCCTTCTTTAAATGAATTCCTAGCTATTTTATTTATTTTTTGTAGGTATTGTAAATGAGATTGAGTTCTAGATTTGATTCTCAGCTTGACTATTATTAGTATATAGACATGGTACTGATTTTTGTATGTTGAGTTTGTATCCTGAAACTTTACTGAAATCATTTATTAAATCTAGCAGTCTTTTGGAGTCTTTAGGGTTTTTAGGTGTAAGATTATATCCGCAGCAAACAATAGTTTGATTTTGTCTTTTCTTATTTGAATGCCGTCTATTTTTTTCTCTTGTTTGATTGCTCTAGCTGGAACTACCAGTACTGTGTTTAATAGGATTGGTGAAAGTGGGCATCGCTGCCTTGTCTCGTTGCAGTTCTTAGGAGGAATGCTTTCAACTTTTTCCCATTTCATATGATGTTGGCTGTAGGGCTGCTGCATTAGGTTGGTACAAAAGTAATTGTGGTTTTTGCTATTACTTTTAATTACTTTTAATGGCAAAAACCACAATTACTTTTGTACCAATCTAATATAGACTGTTTATTGTACGTTATTTTGTATTATGTTCCTTCTATGCCTAGTTTGTTGAGGGATTTTATCATGAAGAGATGCTCAACTTTATGAAATGCTTTTTCTGTATCTACCAAGATAATCATACAATTTTTCCTTTTAATTCTGTTTGGTGAATTACAGTTTTTGATTTGTGAATGTTGAACCATCCTTGTATCCCTGGAATAAAAACACTTGACTGCAGTGTATTATCTTTTCAATATGCTTTTTGCTAGTATTTTATTGAAGATTTTTGCATGTATATTCATCAGAGATATTAGTCTGTAATTTTCGTTATTTTATTGTGTCTTTGCATGGCTTTGGTATCAGGGTGATGCTCGCTTTGTACAATGAGTTAGGAAGGATTCTTACCTTCATTTTTTGGGAACAGTTTCAGTGTATTGTCACCAGTACTTCTTTGTATGTCTGATATAGTTTGGCTTTGAATCTGTCTAGTCCTGGACTGTTTTTTGGGTGGGGAGATGTTTTTTTTACTCATTCAGTCTCACTATTCATTATTTATCTGTTCAGGATTTCTATCTCTTTGTGGTTCAATCTTGGGAGGTTGCATGTTTCCAGGAATTTATCCATATCCTCTTGGTTTTCTTGTTTGTGAGCATAGATACATTTAAATAGTCTAACGATCTTTGTATTTCTGTGGTATCAGTTTTAATGCCTCCTTTTTTATTTCTGTGTGTGCTTATTTGAATTTTTTTCTGTTTTTTTTTTCCTTGGCTATTCCAATATAAATTTCATTTTTCTATCAATTTTGTTTATTTTTAAAAAAAACCATCTTTTCATTTTGTTTTTCCTTTGTATTGTTTTTCTTGTCTCAATTTTATTTAGTTCTTCTCTGATTTTTGTTATTTTTTTTCCTTTTTTTCTGCTGCTAGATTTAGGCTTAGTTTGTTCTTGTTTTTCTAGTTCATGACATTAGGTTGTTAACTTGTGATCTTTCCTTTTTTATGTAGGCATTTAATGCTATAAACTTCCTTGTTTGCACTGCTTTTGCTGTATTCTAGATGTTTTTTTTTTTTCTGTTTTCATGTAATACAAAGAATTCTTAAATTTTTGTCTTAATTTCATCATTAACCCAAAGATAATTCAGGAGTGGTTTTTAAATTTCCATGTATTTGCATAGCTTTGAGAATTCCTCTTGGTATTGATTTCTAGTTTTATTTCACTGTGGTCCACAGAGATACTTAATATGTTCTATTTTAAAAAATTTTTGAAGACTTATTTTGTGGCCTACATATGGTCCATTTTAAAGGATCTTCTATGCACTGATGAAAATAATGTATATTCTATGATTGTTGGGTAAAGTGTTCCATAAATATATGTTAGCTCCATTTGGTATAGAGTCTAATTTTAAAGTTCAGTGTTTCTATGTTGATTTTCTGCCTCAATGGTCTGTCTAGTGCTCAGTGGAGTGTTGACGTTCCCTACTATTATTTCATTGCTATATATCTTTTTTCTTAGGTCTAGTAATATTTGTTTCATGAATCTGGGTGCTCCAGTGTTGGTGCATATATATTTGGACTTGTTATATCTTTTTGTTGAACTATTCCCATTATCATCATATAATAACCATTTTCACCTTATTTCTTTTTACACTTTTGATTTAAAGTCTCTTTTATCTGATATCAGTATAGCTACTCCTGTTAACTTTTGGTTTTCATTTGCAAGGAATATCTGTTTCCACTCCCTTACTTTGAGTTTGTGTCACATCAGCCTGGTGGATTTCTTACAAGCACTTAGATCCTCTTTTTGAAATCCATTCTACCAATCTGTATATTTTACGTTGAGTATTTAATCCATTTGTTTTCAAATGGACTTTATCCACATATTCATAGATAAATATATAGATTGAATTAACATTATGACAGGAACAAAGCCTCACATAATATTGATATGTCATAATGTGAATTGTTATCTATATGCTTTGTAGCCTCAATTATGTAATTGCTGTATAAAACCTGTGAGTTACATAGTTTCATGTGTTTATATGGTTTTAAAATAGACTTTCTTGCTAAATTTTTTACAAATTATCTCCCAATTTGCTGAAATATCTTCTCAATACAAATAGATCTAAAATTGGGTTTGTATTGCCTTGGAGCCATCTCTCTTGAAGCCTTCTGATTTAATCTACAAGACTAGTTTTTCTTTAGCATGGCTGCTGGGATTCCCCTAAACCGTCATTCTAGGGATACTCTTGTCTCTTGTGTAGGAACCTGTTTTCTAGATTCTATTGCTTTTGCATTTTTAATCCGTTCTTGGTGGAGCCCCCACTTTTTAAGTTTTCTAACAAAGGGAGAAAATGAGGTAGGTTTTTTTTTTTTTTGACTTGAAATGTCATTATTCCCTGTTCACACTGAGTTGACATTTCATTAGCTTAGTTGGTGTATTAGTCAGCATTCTCCAGAGAAACAGAACCAATAGTATTTCTTTATTTATTTATTTATGTAGGAATTGGCTCACACAGTTATAGAGTTTGGCAAGTTCCAAGTTCTGCAGGTTGAGTTGGCAAACTGGAGAACCAGAAAAGCCAAAGGTTTACTTCCCGTTTGAGTCTGAATGCCTAAGAACCAGGAGAGTCTATGGTGTAGTTGTCATTCGAAAGTCTCAGGCTTAGGAACCATGAAGAACCAGTGGTCCTGTTGAGGTCTAAGGCAAGAAAAACTCCAATGTTAACAATTCAAAAGTAGTTAGGCAGAGTATTTTCTCTTACTCAGATTAACAGTCAGCCTTTTTGTTCTATTCAGGATGGCTGAAGCACACCCACGTCTGTGAGGGCAATCCACTTTATTCAGTCTACTGATTCAAATGTTAATCAAATTCAGGAACACCCTCAAAACATACACAGAATAATGTTTGATCAACTATCTGGGCACTCTGAGCCCTAATCATGTCAACACATAAAATTAATCATCACTAATAAACTAAGACAGAAAATTTCGAAAGGAAAGTTAGAAATAACTTTTCCTAAGTAATTTGAAGGCATTTCTTTTGTCTTTCAGCTTTGAGTCCCTCTTGAGAAGTTGGATGCCTAGTTCACACTTGGATGCAATTTTAAGCATATGACTGGAATGTTTGTCACTGGGCTTCATTGTCAGGTGCTGTAGCTAGAATAAATTATAAGAAGATCCCTGATTATAAATATCTTTAAGTTATTTTTCTTCAAATGTCCAGATTTTTCTGGGTAAGAATTTTCCAGTGTACTGGTTTGTACAGACTTGTGAATCAAGGAGATATAAACATTTAGAACATAAGCTTTATTCAACTTCTTATAATTAGCACAACAGACATAGCTTTATTCAGTGTCCTCTATTGCATACATCCTCTATTCTACCTTTCTTAGACTGTACATCTGTATTTGCAGCCAGAGTTGAAGTGATGGACAGAATATGGAGATCCAATGACTTATAAAGAAATAATCTAACTGCATACACATTTTCATCTCCACATTTATGCCCAGCTTGATGAGATCCTGAGGATGCTAATGCCTGAACCCTAGGGAGGTACCGTAGTGCAAGTTGGAAAGCTTTTATCTCTTTGGTGCCTTCCAGTTCAATTACACTTGTCTTTCTGCTTCTTAGCTTTAAACATTCTGTTGTTACTGTCTCCTTTTCAATGATTTTTGTACTTAGCGTTTGCTCTGGTTTAATATGTCCCTTAAAGTTTATGTGTTGGAAACTTAATCTCTATTACAACAGTTTTAAGAGGTGGAGCCTTTAAGAGGCAATTAGACCATGAGATTGCTGCCCTCATGAATGGGTTAATAATATTATTGAGAAAATTGGTTTGCAGGAGTGTGTTCCTAATAAAAAAATGAGTTTGAGTCTGAATGCCTAAGAACCAGGAGAGAAACAGAGATAGAAACAGAGATTTTCTATCTCTGTTTCAACTGCTTACTTGTACCTTCTGCTGTCTGCCATGGGATTATGCAGCAAGAAGGCCCTCGTCAGATGCTGACAACATGCTCTTGGACTTCTCAGTCTCCAGAACTGTGAGAAATGTTTTTCTTCTTTATAAATTACCCAGTGTGTAGTATTATAATAGCAGAAAATAGACTAAAACAGAAAATTGATACCGAGAGGGGGTCGTTGCCATAATGAATACCTGAAAATGTGGAAGCAGTTTTGGAGTTGGGTAAAGGGCAGAGGCTGAAAGAATTTGGAGGAGCAAACAAGCAGAAACCTGTACTGCCATGAACAGAGCATTAAGGGTGATTCTGCTGAGGGCTCAGAAGATGAGGGAAGCTGTGAAAAACGTCTAAATCTTCTTAGAGATTACCCAAGTTGCTGTGACCAAAATGTTGGTAGAAATATGGATAGTAAGGTGAGATTTCTTGATGAAATCTCAGAGGGACGTGATGAACAAGGTCTTGAAAATTAGATTGAAGGTCACCCTTGTTATAAAGTGGCAAATACGTTGGTTCAATTGTGTTCATGTCCTTGGGTTTCATGAAATACAGAACTTAAAAGCATTGAAATATGATGTAAGTTGGAAAAAATATCTAAGTAGCAAGGCATTCGAATAACAATATTGCTACTTTTAACCATGTACAGTGAGATGCAAGAGCAAAGGAAATAATTAAAGATAGAATTTACAATTAAAAGAGGAGCAGAGTGGAAAAAAAATGCAGCCTCGTCACACTAACGGTGTGACCAAGTGACCATTTGATAGAAATTCTGATGGACGGGAGGGATCCAGATACTATTTATCAAAACAATGAGAAAAAACCCCAAAGATATTTCAGAGATCTTTGAGGCCACCATAGTCAACACAGGCCTAGAGCTCTAGGAAAGTAGAGTGGTTTCCAGGCATGGGCCTAGAGTGTCCTCCATGGGTCCACTGCCCAGGTCTACCTCAGGACTCTGCTCCCTGTATTCTAGTGCAGCGTGCCTCCGCAGCCCCAGCTATGCCTCACACAACCCCAAGTGCTACTCTGCCTATCATTTTGGAAAGTACAAGTGGTAAACCTTGGTAGCATCTATGTGGTGATAATTCTGCAGGCATGCAGAATGCCAAGGTGTAGAGACATGGCTTCATCCACTTAGCCTTCAAAACATGCCTTGGACCACCTGGAAGCCCAGGGAGAAACCTGCCACAGAGGCAGAGTTGACTCATAGTCCTTCCTAGGGTAATACCTAGTGAAGCTGCAGGAGTAGGGGCCATCCCCAAGGACACAGAACTGTAAGGCCACCAGAGTGCAACCAACCCTAGATAGCCAAAGCATGGATTAAGCTCAGCAAAGATATATGATGTAGGATGCCCAAGGATTTGCCTCCACTCCCACTTTCCAGGGTGCTCAGTTGCAGGACATGGAGTTGTTTTGTTTCTTTTCTTTTGGGTTTTAGACTTACTTAGGACAAGTTACCTCTTTTTGTTTGTCTATTTCTCCCTTTGAAATGGGAATGTTTATCTTATGCCCACCATTGTATTCTGGAGGTAGTTAACTAGTTTTGATTTTGCAGGCTCACAGCTGGAAGGATTTGCCTCTGGAAAAGTCATGCTGTGACTCTCACCCATATCCTATTTAGATCAGAGTTCAGACTTTGGACTTTTAAATTGTTGCTGGAATCAGTTAAGACATTGGGGCCATTGGGATGGAATAAATATATTTGTGCATGGTGAGAAGAACATGAAGTTTGGTGTTCAGAGGCAGAATGTTATGGTTTGAATGTGTCCTCCACATTTCATGTATTGGAAAATTAATTCTTATTGTAATAGTATTAAGAAGTGAGGACTTTAAGAAGTGATTAGGCCATGAGGACATTATTTTCATGTATGGGTTAAAGCCATTATTACAGGAGAGGATTATTTCAGAAGTGGGCTTGGCCTGATTTTCTCTGTGTCTCATGGGCTCATTTCTTTTTTCTTTTTGAGATGGAATCTCACTTTGTTGCCTAGGCTGGAGTGCAGTGGAGCAATCTCAGCTCACTGAAACCTCTGCCTCCCTGGTTCAAGTGATTCTCCTTCCTCAATCTGAGTATCTAGGACTACAAGTGTGTACCACCAGGCCGGGCTAATTTTTTTTTTTTTTGTAGTTTTAGCAGAGACGGTTTTTTTCCATGTTGGCCAGGCTGGTTTTGAACTCCTGATCTCAGGTATTCTGCCTGCTTTGGCCTCCCAAAGTGCTGGGATTACAGATGTGAGCCACCACGTCTGGACTCACGTGCTCACCCCTGCTTTTTGCCATAGGATAACATAGCAAAAATACTCTCACAAGATGCCAGCACCATGCTCTTGGACTTCTAAGCCTCTAGAACTGTGTTTCATGCCTTAAAACATTCCTTTACTGATATTTCAGTGAGATCTTCAGATGGAGATATGCTAATTAATTTGCTCAGTCTGCATCTTCATTTGAAAGCTAGAGCTTGCTTCTTTCCTTACTCTTTGGCCAGTGGATGGGAAGTGGGATAAAATTAGTGTGGTGTTGCTAAAATTCAGAATTACTGTCTTTCTCTTAATGAAAATGAATAATTTTTGCTTTTCATCACCTATTTAAATAACCCCATCATTTGAACTGGATGTTTATAAGAAAAAACGTTTAGATTTCCTTATTAAATAATGAACTCTACAATATAATCATAACTTTTATAACTAACCCCAAAACCATTTTCTAAAAATTCATCATGAACAAAACCTTGTTATCTAACTATATTCTCGAGGATTTTGTGATCTTCTGTGAAAAATTGGTCTGTAAAGTTAAAAAGATGTTAGGAATTAATAATATAAGCAGTTTTATTAATTTCTGCATTACTACATTCCACATGCCAAAATGTAAATGAAATGTCCTTTATGAAACCATGTGATGGCCTTCTCAGATTCTGATTCACTCATAGGCCTGAAAGAAAGGATATTTCATAATGATCAAACACTTGCTTAGTGTATATTTGTGATTTCTGCCTCTTTAGAGCTCTTTCAATGAAAACGGTGTCATCTCTCAGGAATGAGTAAAGTGTGGCCCAATCTAGAAGTGATGGAGTTTTAGTGACAATTTTTATTATAATTAGGTTAATCTACATGTGACAAATAACCTCAAATTCCTAAACATGGTGATTGTATTGAGATAGACCAGACTTTCTTATTTAGGTAAACTAAGTGTCTGGTCACTCGTGGTGCCATAATTATCAAGCACAAGGATCCTCCTGTCCTACCTCTTCATGATCCTTAAAATGCCACCTTACTGTCCAGGATGACAAGAACAGCTCCGGACACGATTGCTCTATTCCAGACAACAGTAAAGAGAAAGAGCAAAGAAAGGGCTACGTCCTCATGTTGGGGACACTTCCAAGAAGCGCCCATATAGGGGATACTTTCATTCATTGGTTAATACTTGGTCACATAGTCATGCTTACTGGCAAAAAGTGGTGGAAAATGCATCTCTTTCAGTGATGTACTGAGTAACTCTCAGAGTTTGTATTTTTAAGGAAGGAAAGAAGAAGAGATATTAGGTGATAAAGAATGGTTATTTTTACAGGGGCAATTACATATACCCAGCTTCTCATTCCACATTTTTTTTGTAATCTGCAAAATGCAGAAAGGACAAACAGTTGATGGCAAGTGACCTGAGTGATGGACATCATGTCAATGGCAGAACAACAATCAGATCTTGTTTCACGGCTACTGATCTTATGCTGATATCCAGACTGGGAGTGAATAAATACTATCAAAAATTAATCATTTTATTTATAAGATATCTCAAACACAGACAAGGCTGAAATCTATAATCTACCACTCAATTTTATTAGATGTTGCCACATTTGCTTCAGATATGTCTTTTGTCCCCATAAGAAATGGAAGTACCATCACCTTATCTGTTCCTTTCTTTTTCTAAGTGTTGAATCTTTACCGGTGGTGAGGCCTAGTCACACTGAAATAGTTTATTTTACTCTCAGCACCTTGTAGGTACCATATGGTGACTGGGGCTAGCTTGGCTACTAGGGGACCAAAAAACAATATTTTATTTCACTAATCTTAAGAAGACATAATCTAGTTAGTGAAGTTTATTTCTATTAAAAATATCTTTTTTAGATTAAAAAACTAGAATACTGCATATACACATGTTTGAAGGATATGACCTATAATTTAAAGAAAAATAAACATTAGTTTTATATCTATAATAGAATATATATATATATTTATTTATTAAGTAATCTACTTGACTACATATTTTACTCTTCTGAATCACTGCATATTGCATTTAGTATTTTCTGTTCAAAATAGTAACGACAGACCTTATAGTTCTAAGTGGCACAGCCTCACCCACCTGACTTAGGTCAGATCCTGCAGGAAATAAATTCTGAGTCTCTGTCGTTTTGCATGCAGGTGATTCCTTGGGGATTGTGAGGGAGTAGGGAAAGACGAATTGAGCAGAATGGAAAATTAGGCTGAAATGCAGTTGCAAAATGTTCTCAGCTCATATCACAGGGGCTCTGGAGCTGGGATGCTGAGATGAGTTGTTCCCTTGAAGCTACTGTACCCTTGCAGAGGCCAGTGATGAGACATTGGAAGACAGCTGCCCCTGGGAAGGAGGTGTACGCTTGGTGGAGGGGGCTCTCTTCCACAAAAGCTGCGGGATCTCAGAGTCAAAACTTCTTCAACCTGAGAGCAGCATTTAGCAGCACATCATGGCCTTCCCTTCTTCTGAGTGGGGAGCATTCCCAGTTAATACGCCTTAGCCAACAAGGCTCTTTTTATATTCTGCTAATGTTGGCCATTTCTAAGTCAGCTAACTCACTCCAAAAAGATGGTTCATTTCATTTTCACTGAGCACATGTCAGTGTAATATTGTCCAACTTTCTTTGAATAGAAATCTGATAAATTTCAATTAAAAATAGACAAAGGAGATGAATTATTTATGACTGATTTGAAACATTTTTATTGTTTGGTAGGAAACACTACTGTTTCTGGTATTCTTAAAACATCTTGAAGGGGGCAAGATTCTGAGACTCTGGTGTATTGGAAAGAGCCTACGGTTGGAATCAGATGTACCTGAATTTGAATCTAGACTTCCACAGTTACTAGCTGTAAGACTTAGGCAAATCATACAACCTTTCTGAACCTCAGTTTTCCAAACATAAAACATCACTTCTTCCAAGTTCCCTTTGGACTCTGTGATCCCCCTGATTTAAGAGGAAATGTAGCCAGTGCTACCAGTAGAGTGAATCTAAAAACCATAGTAGGCCTGACCAATTTCCTGGCCATCTGTCAGTAGAATTAACTTATCATCGAAGTTTCCTTCACGAGGAAACTCTCATGCTAGCAGTGCCCTTGGGAGGCTGTAGAACGTGACTTCATGTTTGGGCTGCCCCATGGACAAGCCTGCCTTAGGAGAGGCTTAATTCTTTGGCTCAGCCTGAAGTAAGGAGCAAGAGGGAGACCTCAGAGGAGTACGAGCAGGTGCCAGCAGCAGGAGGTGCAACTTCAAAACCTGGATCAGGACCACACTGTAAGCATAGGGATTTGTGTAATCAAACTGCCATTTGCCCAGCACACACCCACCCTGGATGTCTCTCTAGAGTGGCCCCCTTGCTCCATCGATGTGGAGGCATAGGAGAATTTAATTAAGACAAAGGGGCTGCCCACAGGGTTGGAATCTGTTCAGCTTCTGAGCTCAGTAAGCATGACTCATCCCCCCCATGGAGTTGGGGGTCGTCACTTTGAGACTTGACTCCTTGCCATCAGGTTTCCTCACACATATACTTGCCTTTTTTTCTTTCCATTTCTAATTGAGAGAAGATATGCTTTATTTGAAGTGAGAATTCCCCTGTGTCCATGAATGTCCTCCACTCCTGAAAATTATTGCAAAGGGAATAATAATTCAAATAGTCCAGACAGACGGCAGTTTAGTGATCTCATAGTGGAGTCCACCAGGCAAAGCAGGGGGCAGGGGAATTAGGAGAACTTGGCTGCAGAACACCAATTGCTGAGTGGTACAAACGTTCTTCTCCACACTTAGAGTGAGAAGAAGACTGTCCCATACTCTCTCTCGGGGCTCTGGGGTAGGCACATGGCATGTTAGACATAAAAGGAGTCTCAGCCCATAAAAATTCAAGATCCATCAATCTGTCAACAAATCAATGGGATATTTATTGAACATCTGATAAATGAGTGAGGGAAAAGCAATATATATTATGATTCATTATTTTAAAATATCATTTCAAACATTAAGAAGAAAAAAGAAAATAATTTGGCTATTTTTAAAACAGGCAAAGTTGAGAATATGAAATTGATTGGCAAGGTGCTTATATGTCGTGTGACAAAGCAACATCTTAGACTTTGTTTTTTTGTTTGTTGATTGTTTTCCTGACGTAGCATTTCAATGTATTTATTCAGGCATTTATAGAATACTTACTATGAGTAGTGACTGGGTTGGGTGTAGCGGCTTCATCAGTACCATCCTGACCTCTTACCTCTACATCTTACTGGACTGCAGGGCCCGGCTGGCCTCTGACTCTTCTGCCTCAGTGTTTGTCCAGGCTCTGTACCACAAAGACAAAATAGAGGCTGGCAGGTATGCACTGCACTGCTCATTCTGTGAACTCATATCCACCAATCCCTTTGTCTTTTCCATCTGAAGTAAAAAAAGGTGTTCTTCCTTCTGGCCAAGTCTAACTCTACTCAGGGCTGGTGACATATGTTGCAGAGTCCCTGGAGAAATGAAAGTACCAGTAAAGGAAGTCAATCTTTCTCCTGTGGCCTCAATCTACAACAGACAGGCGACCCTCTAGTGATTGTAACCTGCACAGTGCAATGCACTTGGAACTTGGGTGGAGGATGAGTAAGAAGCCTTCACTGTCTTGCCCACTGAGCCCCTGTACTGCCATGCTCTGCCCCAAAATGCTGTAGGCCAGGCACCCAACCCTGAACTTTTCCATGCTTAGGCCCCCAGTGAGACAAAAGGGTGATGACAAACAGGGCTTTCCTCTATCAACGCAACCTGGCCCCTGCCTTGTCAGAGGGTGAAAGTGGTTGTCAAATGGGTGGCGAATGCCAGGAGGGCTCTAGGGCCCTGGTGGGAGCTAGGAATCTATTCCAAAAAGTGGGGGTGTAGGATCACTCATTTTCCCATGCTCCATGTCCCCAACCCATGCTCCAATAGCCCATTGGACTTTACTTGCAAGACAGAAAATCAAAGATAGAATTATTAAAAATTTTAAGACAGCAATCACACATCTTTAAACCAACTACAAGGCTCTTCTGAGTGAAGGTCTGTGTGAGACTGCATGGGTCACCTGCTCATGAAGCCAGTCCTGACCATCCATCTCCTCTGGAAACTATCCGCTCACATATTCCTCAAGGGGTCACTGTGTCAACAATACCCTTTTTTTCCTGTACCTGACTCCATCGCTCTCCACTTATTTTTCATCCTTAGGATACATGGTAACATTCTACCTCTTCTTTAGCCTTCCATCCACTTTTCTCTCCATTTCCTTTTTGAAGTTGCCTTATCTCTCTTTGTAGGTAGACTTACTGAAAGAGGAGTCAGCATTTATTGAGTGCTCTGCTTCATGCCTCATTCACTTTTAGTTGCTTCCAATAAGGCAGACCTATCTCTTACTCCACTAAGGAGCCCCTTGCAAAGGTCATCATCAAATTCCTTATTGTGGTCATCTCTCTTCTGTTACTTTCTCCTCACTTCACTCTTTAGATTTTCGTCTTCTGGGAATTTTCTCACTCTCTGGACCCCATTCTGCTGACTCTATCTACATATTTGGCTTTGATAGCAATCCTAAATTTGCTTTTCTCACTTGGCCATCCACATCAGGCTCAGATATTCAATATCTAGGAATACCTTCATTTCAGAGAGTCACCTTAAATGCTAGATGTTCAAAACAGAATTCATAAATTACCCTGAAGTTTGTTTTCACTTTTTAAAAATACTGTGCTGTTTGTGATTCCTTAATAAATCATGTTGTTTAATTTACTACTGTTGTTAATAATAGTATTAACAAGCATTTACCGACGGTTGATTACAGCAGGCACTGAGAGTTTTTGTTTTATTTAACAACCTCTTTCTTAGCATTTACTATTAGACAGATATTGACCTAAGCACTTAACATACACTAATTTATAGGATTCCCACAATAATTCTATGTGATTATTTCAATATGTAATCAAAACAATCCTGTGGGATAGATATTACATCTCTTTTACAGATAAGGAAGCTGAAGCACGGAATGACAAGAAATGTATCCAAGGCCACATAGCAAAGAGTACTGTTGGAGTTGAGCCTATGTTCCTCTGTTTCCATATTTGCGAGTCTTTTCTTAAGTATTTGAAGTGTTCTAGATAGTCTGTTCTCTTATCACTTACATCCAATCAGTTACCAAATCCAGAAAATCCTACTTTACAAATATCTCTTGAAGCTGCCATTTTCTCTCCCTCCCATTGCTACAGTTGACATTGAAGACCTCACTGTTTACCTGGTATACGTCACCTGCCTTCTACTGACCTATTTACCTTTGAAATATTAAGGTCAAAATTTCAATGCTTGGTGAATAGATAGCTGCTTGGGCCTTTGGAAATAACTGTAACATCCCTGATCTTCATAATTCTGGTTTACTAGTTCAAAACTGCTGATTCTGAGATTGAGTCCAAATGTTTTGTTATATTATGTGATATGGTTGGGCTGTGTGCCCCACTCAGATCTCATGTCAAATTGTAATCCCCAGTGTTGGAAGAAGGGCATAGTGGGAAGTGATTGAATCATGGGGCGGACTTCCCCCTTTCTGTTCTTGTGATAGTTTTCATGAGATCTGGTTCTTTAAAAGTGTGGCACCTCCCTCCTAACTTCCCTCCTCCTGCTTCAGCCATGTGGAATGTGTGGGTTTCCCCTTCACCTTCTGCCATGATTGTAAGTTTTCTGAAGCCTCCCCAGCCATGCTTCCTGTGCAGCCTGTAGAACCATATGGCAATTTCTTTATAAATTACCCAGTCTCAGGTAGTTCTTTATAGCAATGCGAGATGGGACTAATACAGCATACAAGGTATATTATAAGCCGTATTGATCATCTGGCTTCTGTCTCTGATTTATTTTTACTTCCTCTCATTCCTCCAAGGTGAGTGATTTGGGAGCTAAGAAATCAGATGAAAATTTGATTATACTCAGCCCATATTCAAAGTCAAGTAGGGGATATACGGGTCAAAAATACAAATAACTAGCATACAAAGAACAAAGTACTCATTTATGTAAAAGAGGCATTGGCAAAGAATACTAATGGAATCCAGAGGCAGAAGTCAATTTTTTATTGTTTAAATTGGGAAGGATAATAGAACTCTTCATCAAGAAGGTGGTATTTGGGCTTAAGATTGAAGTATGGGTATACCACATAACTATCAGAATTTTAGATATTTGTGGGAAGACATTTAGGCCAAAAAAGGGATGCAGAAAAGTGTGAAGCTCTGTGGGAAACAACAAACAACTCACTTTGGCTTTTCTTGGGTTACAGGATCAGCAGTGGGAATGTCAGCTCGAATCAGCTCATAAAATACCTTAAATGTTGGTTTTGAGTGTGGAATTCATCTCATAAGTAATGGGGAACAAAGTCTGGATTTTAAAACAGGAAGAATTTGGTGCAAATAGACAGAAAGAAACCTCCTTACTAGGAAAAATGCTGTCTTGATGAGTGTGCTGAGACGGCCACTTGGAGCCCCACTTTTCCCACACAGTCCTAATGGTTTCTGAGGCCCGACTGCAACATGGGCTCTGAGGCTGGACAGTGCCCCACCTGGACAGGCAGCGCATTGGAACTGTATCCCCTCTTGCTCCTGCTGGCTTCAGGGGTAAATCCTCGCCTAAATTAGGCCAATCACAGCTGAAGTTTCAGTTCTGGGATCTTTAAGCTCTCAGGGAAGCACTTTTTATTTTTATTTTTTTTTCTGATGAACTTAGCACGATAATGTGGACCTGGAGGTTCCATGTGGTGCTCAGAATGAAGGAAGAAGAGTGGAAGGCAGGGCTGTAATAGAGAGAAATGGGCTCTGCACGTCACTGTTTCAGCCTACATTCAGCTGTGCCCAAGTCCCCACGCCTTTCTCTCAGGAAAGCAGTATGTTCCCACATGCTTAGACAAATTAGAGTTGGCATTTCTGCCCCTTACATTCAAAAGAGGCTTATTCACGGATGGACACAGTGGTCACGCCTGTAATCCCAGCACTTTGGGAGGCAGAGGCAGGTGGATCACTAGAGTCCAGGAATTCGAGATCAGCCTGGACAACATGGTGAAACCCTGTCCTTACCAAAAAAATACAAAAATTAGCTGGGTATGGTGGGACACACCTGTATTCTCAGGTACTTTGGGAGTCTGAGGTGGGAAGATTGCTTGACCCGAGGAGGTCAAGGCTGCAGAGAAACCAGATTACACCACTGCACTCCATTCTTGGAGACAGCAAGACTCTGTCTCAATTTAAAGAAAAGAAAACACACAAAAAGAGGCTTAATTGACACAAGCTATCCAAGCTCTATTGGGGCAGAAATCTCTTGGGTCTAAAACAGGTGTTTGAAGGAAATGAAGGCATTTTAAGCAAAAAGCAAGGTTCTCTTTTAAGGAAGTGTAAGAACCACTGATTTTTCAAGTTTTATTTTTTCAGTACTCTCAGTAGGACAGTCAGCGTTCTCAGCAGGCATTTAATGAAGCTGAGTAGGAAGAGACATCAGCCATTCTCAGGCCAGGTTTGAGGCTTTTGACTCCTGAGGTGCTGCACTGAGAAAGAGGTTAAGGTCTTGTACGAAAGCACTTTGTATAAGTTAGGTCAGCATTCTGTATCTGAATTAGAAGTTAGATTCATAAAAGTCAAAGGACAAACACAAAACAATATAAATACTACTCATATCTTCAGCAAACATGTTTAAATGTGGCCTCTTTTTTTTTACTTTATTATTTTATTTTATTTTGATTCAGGGAGTAACACGTACAAGGTTTGTTACATGGTTATGTCGCACAAGGGTCCTGGTTCTTAAGGAGTTTCTCTCTAACGGAGGCAGAGTCAAGCAGGTAATTGCAGTGTGGAGGCAGAATGCAATGACAGAGCACCCCAAATGATAGAACTCCCCAACAAGGAGTACATGGTCTGGCTGTGTCTCCACCCAGATCTCATCTGGAACTGTAGCTCCCATAATTCCCATGTGTGTGAGAGAAACCCAGTGGGAGATAATTGAATCATGAAGGCGGTTTCCCCCATGCTGTTCTCCTGGTAGTGAATAACTCTTACATGATGAGATCTGATGGTTTTATAAGGAGAAACCCCTTTCACTTGGTTCTCATGATCTCTTTGCCTGCTGCCATGTAAGACATGCCTTTTGCCTTCAGCCATGACTGTGAGGCCTCCCCAGCCATGTGGAACTGTGAGTCAATTAAACTTCTTTTCTTTACAAATTACCCAGTCTTGGATATGCCTTTATCAGTAGTGTGAAAATGGACAATATACAGAGGACAAGTTATGTTTGGTGATATGAGATATTCAAGGCAGGGGGAGAAAAGGCCCAACAAGGGCCAAGAATGCTTGCTTGTTCGTGAAACTGCAGATAAGCTGGTGGTAGCAATGTTGAGGATAGAAAGGGGAGGGTTATGGGTCAGCAGGAGCCGGGATTTGAAGGAGTTTGAATGTCAGGCAAAGACTCTGGGGCTTGGTTCTTGGGATATTATGCAAATTCGTCTATTGGCAGCTAGTAACTTTATAATACTTCAATATTTTCTACTAGGTTGGTGAAAAAGTAATTGCAGTTTTTGGCATAGAAAGTGATGACAAAAACTGCTATAAGTTTTGCACCAACCTAGTAATAATGATATATTACATTTATTCAGGGGTTCACAGCGGTGAATCTTTTGAACCAATAAAAAGTCAAAAATAAAATCCAACACTGGCATTAAGCGGGCACCATGACGTTATCTCATTTAAAAGAAGAAGTGAAAAAAAAATTTAAGATAGCATCTCTGGGTCTTGAGAACTAGTACAAAGTTTCCTTTTGATACATGTATTTTGAGCCTAAAGCATACTCTGAATGCTGAGTGTGGTTGTGACTTCTAGCTCCCAAAGTGAAAAAAACTCCTTTAGAGGAAAATTCTCACACACACGCTGAAAACTTTTCATCTTTTTCATCGTAATCTTCAACACAATATAACCCCATCCACCCTACTGGGGAGGAGCCTGCCTTACATGTGGCAGGGAGTTCCTGGAGCTGAGTGGAAGGTAGGTACTCTTAAGCTGTCCTACAGGCTGTCTCCACAAATGCCAGCAAAGAGTGAATCCAGACTTCCAAAAAAAAGATCTTTGAGAGCCTCCAGCGCTTCACTGTAGGCCTACTACATACAGTTAACTCTCCACTGTAAGTTTGAGGAACATGTGCACGCAAGTTATTATTCTGTTTTAGGTCTGGAGGTGAAACACATTCAAGGGAAGGCAAGTCTATTTGCATAACTAAGTGGGGCTGTATCAAATGATGTTTTTAAATCCCAGAACAAAGCGTGAATTTGCCTCAAAAATAAAGTTGAGATTGTATTTCTAAGAGGGAAGGAAATTATTTGTAATTTATTTGAGATAAGGTCTTGCTATGTTGCTTAGGCTCGATTTGAACTCCTAGGCACAAACGATTTTTATGCCTCAGCCTCCAGAGTAGCTAGGACGTTTGCAACTTTTAAATGACAGTTTTCTTAGAAAAACAAAATTACAACAAAATTTGAGACTCCTCCTGGTATGGTTTGGATCTGTGTCACATCCAAATGTTATGTTGAATTGTAATCTCCAATGTTAGAAGTGGAGCCTGGTGGAGGTAATTGTATCATGGGAGTGGATTTCTCATGAATGGTTTAGTATCACCCCTTTGGTACTATTCTCTCCATAGTGAATTCTTGTAAGCTCTGGTCATTAAAAAGTGTGTGGCACCTTCCCCTTTGCTCCCTTGCTCCTGCTCTGCCATGTGATGTCCCTGCTCCTTCTTCACCTTCTGCCATGATTATGTTTCCTGAGGCCTCCCCCAGATGCCAGCACCATTCTTCCTGCACAGCCTGCAGAACTTTGAGTGAATTAAACCTATTTTCTTATGATTACCCAGTCTCATGTATTTCTCTGTAGCAATGCAAGATCAGACTAATATATCTTGTCATCCACAGCCCATTTGTAACATACACACCCCTATATACATATATAAAAACATGGTTTATATGTGACATCTTATATTTTTCCCTCTTTTAGAAGTTTAGCTGTGTGCTATAGAAGCTCCGTTTTTGGGTCTTTGCTCTGTCACTTCTACGGTCTGAATATTTAACTCCTCCAAAGTCATATGATGAAACCCAATCCCCATTGCAATAGCATTGAGAGGTGGACCCCTTAGCAGGAGATTAGATCAAGAGAATGGAGTCCCCATCAATGGGATTCGTGCCCTTCTAGAGGAGACCTGAGGGAGCATGTTTGCCCCTTCTACTCTGTGATGATACAGCTAGAAATTGCCATCTGTGAGGAACAGACCCTTACCAGACACTGAGTCTTCTGGAACTTGATATGGGACTTCCCATCTTCCAGGACTGTGAGCAACACATTTCTGTGGTTTATAAATTACGTAGCTTACAGGATTTCACCGCAGCATCCTGAATGGACTAAGACAACCCACTCAACTGGCAAGTAACACAAAGTCTCTGAGACTCAATTTTTTCCATCTGGAAAATAGGCATTTAAGATACTTCCCTTTCGTCAAGGTAGTTATGAAGTCACAGGTGGAGGTTGTTTGTAAAGTGGACAAACAGTGAAAGTAATATTGTGTATTAGTTCCCTAGGGCTGCTGTAGCAGAGTACCTTAGACTGGTGGTTTAAAACAACAGACATTCATTCTCTCACTGGTCTGGAGGCCAGAAGTTTAAAACAAGGAGTCAGTATGACCTTGCTTCCTTCCTCAGCTCTTCCGGCTTTTGGTGGCTTGGGCGTTCTTTGGCTTGTGGCGGCATAATGCTCATCTCTGCCTCCGTCTTCACTTGGTCACCCTCCCTGCAGGTGCCCCTATCTCTTCATATAGCATTCTTTTGACCAGGACACCAGTCATGTTGGATTACACACCCACCCTACTCCAATACGACCTCATCTTACCTTAACTAATTACATCTGAAGTGACTCTAGTTCTTAATAAAATCACATTCTGAAGTCCTAGAGTTTAAAATGTCAACATATCTTTTTTGGGAGGACATGGTTCAAGCCATAATACATTGTAACATTAAAATAATTTTGATAATAAAATACATGTTATTTAATTTCTCCAGCTTCAGTTTATTTATCTATACAATGGATATCATAATGCTTGCTCTGCTGACAACACGTATTAAAGATCAAACTGGGCTGGGCATGGTGGCTCACGCCTGTAATCCTAGCACTTTGGGAGGCTGAGGCTTGTGCATCACAAGGTCGGAAGTTCAAGAAGAGCCTGGCCAAGATGGTGAGACTCTGTCTCTACTAAAAATACAAAAATTAGTCCAGCATGGTGGCAGTTGCCTGTAATCCCATCTACTTGGGAGGCTGAGGCAGAGAGCTACTTGAACCCGGGAGGCAGAGGTTGCAATGAGCCGAGATTGAGCCACTGCAGTCCAGCCTGGGAGACAGAGTGAGACTCCTCTCAAAAAAAAAAAAAAATGGAATAAGAAGTAATCAAGAACTCCAGTACCCTTTGCAAATATGCAAATATATTTATCATGATTATGAACACAATCCCTTTCATTTCTTCACAAGTGCTGGACTGTGCATTCTCAGAGACACCATGCTTTCCACTGGAGATGTGAAAGGTACTAGCCAGGGATCGCAGTGCGCACCAAGGCTTTGTTTCCTCCAAAATGCCTTGGCAGCTCCGGTTTTCTCAAGGCCATGTTTTCGCAGCCAGCAGTTATGACTGGACTGTGAAACAAGGTGAGATTTCATGCAGAATGGAAAAGCATATTGAAGGAACAGTAGAGAGGGAAGCAGAGGGACCAGGACTTTCCTTAGAGGGCATGAGAGCCAGGTCCCATGCCAAAGTGCAGCATTTGCTGGGCTCCCTGCCTCCTCTAACTCCTGGTCTCATGATTGGAGCACTTTGGTCAGTCAGTCCTTGTTCTGGTCCCTGGGAGAGTCAGGCCCTTGGACAGTCAAATTAGAGGTGCTACAGGGTATCTGCTCAGGAACCCAAGTCAAGATAGCCTTCCTGAGTGTGCCTGCCACAAGCCCTGTCTCATTGCTGTTGGTAGAAAGAGAGCTTTGCAGGCTCTCAGTAAACAGGCCTCCTACACTCACAGACCTCTTGCTGTACTTCTTTCCAAAATTTCCTCCCTCCTTAGCCTGGCGGTGGTGCCTGAGTTTCACCATTACTTACACTCGAATTAAAGCTTCAATCTCCCGTGCCAAACAGCAAGAGAGAATATGACATGTCAGTGACTGAGTCCATCCCTTGCTCACTTCATCTGCTGAATCAGGCAGCATTTGTGTGATGCCGCAAGCTTTGTCCAAATTTTTCCAAGAGCAATAATGAAGATGCTCTCCAGGGGGAAAGGGTCTCTGACAGTACATGAAATTGGACGGGAAAACAGCTTCAGATCTTGGCCGTTTCACTTACTGAGTCATCCTGGACCTTACCCTGGTTTCCTTATCTGTAAAACAGAGATTCCCTGACTTCAGTGGTGCTCAGCAGTAGTGAAAGGAGAAAATGAGATAGAGCACAAGTACTACAAGGTGCTTGCAGGGTGTGTGGCACACATGCATGCAGTTGTGCAAATGCACATGAAATTTAATAGCCTATGGAACTACGTTTGCAAAGCAATGTATCAGTGCATTTTAACAAGAACAAAGCAGATGTGTGTCCTGAATTATTTTGCCCATTTCTTACTCCCTTTATTCCTCACTATGGTAGCTCACCAGTCTGCTATTAGCTGACGCTGTGCAAATTTGCTCTCTGGTGAAACTGGGTGTTCGATTGGTAGATTTTTCTGTGGCCAGAGCTGCTTAGAGTTGGAGTGGGCTGCCTCACAAGATACCCACTATTGTAAGAGGTGTGTAAGCAAGAGCCAGGATAACCACTTGTCAGAAAGGTCCAGTTTATTTATTTTTTATTATTTTTATTTCCATAGGCTGTTGGGGAACAAGTGGTGTTTGGTTACATGAGTAAGCTCTTTAGTGGTGATTTGTTAGATTTTGGTGCATCTGTCACCCGAGCAGTATACACTGTACTCTATTTGTAGGCTTTTATCCCTTGTCCCCCCCCTCCCCTTTCCCCTGAGTTCCCAGGGTTCATTGTGTCATTCTTAAACCTTTGCATCCTCATAGCTTAGCTCCCACTTATGAGTGAGAACATACAATATTTGGTTTTCCAATCCGGAGTTACTTCACTTAGAATAATAGTTCCCAGTCTCATCCAGGTCACTGTAAATGCCATTCAGTCATTCCTTTTTATGGCTGAGTAGTATTCCATCATATATATTTATGATAGAATACTATATATATATATGATGGAATATATATATAATAACATTATGTATATTACATATCATATATTATATCAAATAATATTATATATAATATGTAATATATATAAAATAATGTTCTTATATATATTCAATCATATGTAATATGATGGAATACTACAAAATTTGATATACCATGTTGTGAGATATATATCTGTATCTATATATATATATGTATATATATCTCACAAATTCTCTATCCACTCATTGATAGATGGACATTTGGGTTGGTTCCATGTTTTTGCAATTGCAAATTATGGTGCTATAAACCTGTGTGTGCAAGTATCTTTTTCATATAATGACTTCTTCTTTTTCTCTGGGTAGATACCTAGTAGTGAGATTGCTGGATTAATTGTTAGTTCTACTTTTAGTTCTTTTTTTCTTTTTTAAAATGTGTCAAATATACTGAAATCTCAAATGTCAGGATTGATTCACTTTCATTTTTAAAAATTAAATTTTTTTTATTATACTTTAAGTTCTGGGATACACGTGTAGAACGTACAGGTTTGTTATAGGTGTACGTGTGCTGTGGTGGTTTGCTGCATCCATCCACCCATCATTTATATTAGCTATTTCTCCTAATGCTCTGTTCTCCCTCCTCTAGTCCCCCCACCCCCCGACAGGCCCCGCGTGTGATGTTCCCTGTGTCCATGGTTTCTCAACGTTCAACACCCACTTATGAGTGGGAACATGCGGCATTTGGTTTTCCCTTCTTGTGTCAGTTTGCTGAGAATGATGGTTTCCAGCTTCATCCATGTCCCAGCAAAGGACATTAACTCATTCTTTTTTATGGCTGCATAGTATTCCATGGTATATATGTGCCACATTTTCTTTAACCAGTCTATTGTTGATGGGTATTTGGGTTAGTTCCAAGTCTTTGCTATTGTAAACAATGCTGCAGTAAACATATGTGTGCATATGTCTTTATAAAAGAATGATTCATAATTCTTTGTGTATATACCCAGTAATGGGATTGCTGGGTCAAATGGTGTGTCTATTTCTAGATCCTTGAGGAATCACCACACTGTCTTCCACACTGTTTTCCATAGTGGTTGTGCTAGTTTACATTCCCGCCAGCAGTGTAGAAGTATTCCCTGTTCACTGCATTCATGCCAACATCTACTATTTTTTTTATTTTTTGATTATGGCTATTCTTGCAGGAGTAGGGTGGTATCACATTGTGGTTTTGATTTGCACTTTCCTGATCATTAGTGATGTTGAACATTTTTTCATATGTTTCTTGGTTATTTTTATATCTTCTTTTGAGAATTGTCTATTCGTGTCCTTAGCCCACTTTTTGATGAAATTGTTTGTTTTATCTTGTCGATCATTTGAGTAATGTCCATTTTAAATTATTTATTTGACAAATATATAAAATGAATATAAATATAAAATGAATATAAATATAAAATTCTAGCTAGAGTTTTAAATTGGGACTACAGCTAGTGCCCCGGACACAGAGCGCTTTTTCTCAGAGATGAGCCTCTTTTATGCTTTTATTTTTTCATTTTACTTTGCTAACAACTCTATTTCCTTCTAGAAAGTCTTATCTAAATTGTTTTGGTTTGGGTTCATTGTGTTTTCTGCATGTTCCCAGAATACCTGGAGTTATCACTGCAGGCTATAGTCCTTGATATACTGTGGATATTTTGTGATCCAGTGGGATAATATTTTATCATGCTTAGTATTCTAGCAGCTAGCATGAGGGTCAATGTACAACTAGCATGTTTAGACTGAATGTGAAATGAGATTACACCTGGTCAGACAATGGCCAGATTTGAAAAGTTATATTCTTTTATCCTTATGGCATCCTACTTTTCTTCTTTCTCTTTTCTTTTCTAAATAATTTTTGAAATTAAAAAAAATCCATACATGTTTCTTAAAGAAGATTTAAAATATTCCAATAAAGAACAGATTAAGAAAATTAAACTCTATTTGCAATCCCACCACACAAAAACAATAACATTTCCTTACCTCTATGTTTTTATGCATTCCTTTTAAAAGTTATTATATATTGATGTATTATTATATGCTGTAATAAAGTAGCACCCAAATATAAACAGGTTAACCAGTAGAATTTACACTTCCCAAAAATAAAGTTCAAATGAGTGACTCTGATGTCAGAGTGTTTCACCTCTCAGCAATAGTTCGGAGACCCAGGCTTTTGCCACCTTGCAACTCTGTCATCTTTAATCCAGGGCTTCCAAAATTGTTGGTGTAGGGAAAAGGGCTGTAGGATCTTCAAGGAAACATTTTATGGGTGGAGCTGAAAGGAGTCATAGCGCTTTCTTTCTTAGTTCATTGCCTACTACTCAGTAGTAGGTTGATAGCACATTAAGTAATAAGTTGGTAACATGGTCACCAATAACTTCAAGAAAGATTAAGCTGTATAGGGTGACTGAGAGCAAAGAAGAAAAGGGACATGGGTCTGATGAACTTCTAGCAGCCCTTCCACAAAGTAAAATAATTCTCTGTGTACATTAATTATAGGTTATGTTTTTTTATTAAAAAATATTGCAAGCTTTTGTCCATATTATTATAATTCTCCTAAACAGCAGATAAAATTAGGGTCCTAATATTCCAAATGCAGACTGAGTGATGTAATAACTTCTCTGAGACCCTTCAGCCAATGCCTTGCAGAGCCGGTCCTCAGCCGTTAATTCCCTGACTTCTTTGCAACAACAGGCATTTGGAACTGCAAAGGGAAGAAAAAAAAAAACAGTCATGCCAGAAACCAGGAAGATAATCCAGAAAGCATCTTAAAGCTTGATTAAGAGAGACCACTGCTCAGATATTTCAAAATGGAAAAAGACAAACAAAAAGCTCTCAAAAACGCAATATGGATGAGGCTTGGTGGGTTGCAAGTGTTTAGAGAGCTCATCACTTAAAGTAAGTGGTTGGTTTGGCCCATGGCCACTGTTCTTTGAGTTAGCTTTGACCCTTAACAACTTAGTTGACTGATTGGCTAGCGTGCCAGGACATTCAACCCAAGCCTGAGATTTACAAGAGAAGAAAACTGGCCTCTCCTGTTTGTGAATACCAACATTGACTCTTGGAACCAAGAAAATGTTTTGTTAGGCTATTTCTTTTTCTCACAATATCCCATTGAGGGTCATGAGTTCCTGAGGTGTGAAAATAACAGGGAGAATTCAGAATTCAGCTAATACCTATTTGCTGAATTCTGAGCACACATCGGGCTTGTAGAAGCCAAGAACATGTTTATCAACGCACAGAGCAAAGTTTCAAGCTTCCTGTATAATGACCTCTCGATGTGATATATGTATGTTGAGTGCCCTACTGTGACTAAGAGTTATCTAAAAAGGAAAAAAACATAGCCACCTCCTGAAGCATGTATAAATTGCTTTTTTAGACCCTATAAAATTTTAGCTAGCACCAAACATAGAACTTCATTCATCATCCTACAAGTGAGGACTGCCAAGGGAAGTCAGTTCTTCCTGAGCTGAAAGTGGCAACACTCCAGGATTGGCAGAAATCAAATGAATCATTTCCTGCTTTTAGTTTTAGATAAATAATCAGAAAAGATTGTCTAGATTATGTTCCAAAAGACATTTTTCATAACTCTGAGGACCCAGAATCTTTAAGAACTTCATGTGGAAGCCCCCTATTTTGAATTATTTTATTGTACAGCACTGAAGCAATGGTAGATAAATCCACGAAATTCAAACAAAAATTTTAATACAGTGAACACTTATGAAACTCAGGGTGGTGAGTATATTGAGCCTGTCTCTTTATTTTCTGTATTTTTTTATTGCTTTTTAGGTTTTGGGGTACATGTGAAGAACATGCAAGATTGTTGCACAGGTACACACGTGGCAGTGTGATTTGCTGCCTTCCTCCCCTTCACCTATATCTGGCATTTCTCCCCATGCTATCTCTCCCCACCTCCCCACATTTTGATGCTTCGACATCTGAGCCTTGCTGACACTGGAGGGGCTGCTCCTTCCAGGGTGAGCTAATTCCTAGAGACAGTAAACTTGCCTGAGAGCCTGTTCGTCAAACACAAACCAATCAATCTAGAGTCCACCTCTCCAGCCACCTTTTCTATCCAGCTCTTACCCTCTAGGCCACTATCCACCTGCCCTCATTACCCGAGGGTGGGTACCAGAAAACTAGGGATATCCCCTATGCCCCAGAGCCCACTGAAATTATTCGAAATAGCCAATCCTAAGTCTGCTTACCCTCCCTAACTCATTCTTCCTGCAAAAATCACAGTAAAGGTTCTTGTCCACATTTCCCCCTATGCCTTCAGTGTCCCGACCCATACTGGTGCCTTCCTTTGTGACTCCCCTGTGCTATGACATGCCCCTTCTTCTTGGGAATCTAGAGCACAGCAAACTCTCTTTTCAATGGCAGTTGTCTCCATAACTGTTGGCCTTGTCATCCCTGAATAATAATAAGACCTATATTTTCAAACAGTGAAATGAAAGAGCATGAAAATAAGAATTGAGAACATGGGTCCAGTCTTGATTGTGTCACTACTTTCCTGGGAGCAAATTTCCTAATTTATTTGGGTTACAGTTTTCTTGTCTCTGAACTGAGGCAGCTGGATTTCTCTAGATGAATCCTAAAATGTCTTTAAATGTTCAAACTCTATGAATTTAGTCTCCTAGCAGGTGGATATGCTGTTTATTATAGAGACTTCCAAATAATGCAATATTTTCATGAAGCATTTACTGAGTACCTACTATTTGACAGGCATTGAGCTAGGCACTAGGATTCCAAAGACGGTTAAGAAAAATTTCCTGCTTTCAAATTTCCTGCTTTTTAAAATTTCCTGCTTTTAAATGCATAATGCTGTTTTCACATCTATTACATTGCTTGTAGAGATTTACGAAACATGTCTGCTAGCTTTCCTTAGAAGCCTGCCGTGAGCCAAAGACACTGAAAAGCACTCATGTTAAAAGATTAAATATAGGCTGAGGAAATATAAAATTGATGTTAAATATACAGAGTAATGTATACAAATATCATGATGAAATGCCTCCAAAATGCCCTTTCCCATTGCATATGTAAAGACATTTATAAACTGCATAGTTAAGCAAGAAGGAAGGAGGTCATCTGGCCCCAGAGGCTGCATGTTCCTTAAGCTATTCCTGAACTTCTGTTTGATCTTGGAACTTTCTCCTGAATGATTGATTCTTTATCATTGTACTTATTGCTCAAGCACTCTAGGTTCCTTGGGAAAATGCTTTTCATGCCATAACACCTTCTATTTTATTGTATCTACAAAGGTGTCAAATGCTTTCTTAACACTGTAGTAGAAGAAATCTTCCAGAATTTCTAGCTTTAATATTTTTTGGTTAGAGGAGGACAAATTCCATTCTGAATTCTACTTTTCAAAGCCTTTGTCCATGACTTTTCCTTCCCTTGATTTTATATTTTCTTTAATTTTTGTAGACTCCCCAACGGCATTAGCCACAGTTAAAACTTTCTACTGCTGTCTCACTGGGGTTTTGCTGTTCCCCCTTTTCTGGTATACTTGCCTATGTTTGCAGCAGGGATAACATTTTCAAAAAATATTAAAACAAGGTATTTTTCCTTCCCCATAAACTATGCTGCCTAGCAGTTTCCTCTGCTCAATGAATCAATGCTATTCATTGCTTTTAGGAGATTGTGGCTACCAAGTAGAACAAAGAATTCATTGCTCAATTTTGAGTTTCATATTAGATTTTTTAAGTGCATAGTGAGATAATAGTCTTGACAGCCTACTTTCCTTAAAGAGACACTATTTTTCTTAAATTTGCCAACTTTTTTTTTTAAAAGAAAGAAAGAAAGAAAATAATAATAGTAATAATTAATAATAATAAAGAATGAAGGAGAGGAAGAGGAAGAGGGGGAGAGAATGGAAGTGTTGCTTTATTGCCCAGGCTAAAATGCAATCTAAAAATGGGTATTGAAAGCCTCTTTTACACCAATAATTGTGCTTAATAATGGAGACAGGAAAAAAAATGAGGGAAGAAAATAACAAACAAGCAGCCAACCAAGATTTCATTTAAACCTGTTAAGTAGGTGTGATGTGGTGCTGATAAGAGTGTATATTTTGTGTATTTAAAGTGGAGAGTTCTATAAATGTTTATTAAGTTTACTTGTTCCAGATCTGAGTTCAGGTCACTGGATATCCTTGTTAATTTTCCGTCTCATTGATCTGTCTAATATTGATGTTGAAGTCTCCCACTATTATTGTGTGGGAGTCTAAGTCTCTTTGTAAGTCATTAAGAACTTGCCTTATGTATCTGGGTGCTCCTGTATTAGGTGCGTATATATTTAGGATCGTTAGCTCTTCTTGTTGCATTGATCCTTTTACCATTATGTAATGTCCTTCTTTGCCTCTTTTGATCTTTGTTGCTTTAAAGTCTATTTTATCAGAGGCGAGAATTGCAACTCCTGCTTTTTATTTATTTATTTATTTTTGCTCTCCATTTGGTTGGTAAATCTTTCTCCATCCCTTTGTTTTGAATCTTTGTGTATCGATGAGTCTGGATGCAGCATACCGATGGGTTTTGGCTGTGTCTTTTGATTGGGGGATTTAGTCGAGCTTAATACTGCCATTTGACGTTAGCTGGCTGTTTTGCCCATTAGTTGATGTAAATTCTTCATTATGTTGATGCTCTTTACTTTTTGGTATATTTTTGGAAAGGCTGATACTGGTTGTTCCTTTCTATGTGTAGTGCTTCTTTCAGAAGCTCTTGTAAAGCAGGCCTGGTGGTGATGAAATCTCTGAGTACTTGCTTGTTCACAAAAGATTTTATTTTTCCTTTGCTTATGAATCTTAGTTTGGCAGGATATGTGATTCTGGGTTGAAAGTTCTTTTCTTAAAGGATGTTGAATATTGGTCCCCACTCTCTTCTGGCTTGCAGGATTTCTGCTGAGAGATCTGCTGTGAGTCTGATAGGCTTCCCTTTGTGGGTAACCTGATCTTTCTCTCTGCCTGCCCTTAGTATTTTCTCCTTCATTTCAATCCTGGTGAATCTGACAATTATGTGCCTTGGGGTTGCTCTTCTTGAGGAATATCTTTGTGGTGTTCTCTGTATTACCTGGAGTTGAATATTGTCCTGCCTTGCTAGGTTGGGAAAGTTTTCCTGAATAATATCCTGAAGAGTATTTTCCAGCTTGGATTCATTGTCTCTGTCACATTCAGGTACATCTATCAAACATAGACTAGGTCTTTTCACATAGTCCCATATTTCTTGGAGATTTTGCTCGTTCCTTTTTATCCTTTTTTTTTTCTAATCTTGTCTTCTCATTTTATTTCATTGAGTTGGTCTTCAACCTCTGATATACTTTCTTCTGCTTGATCAATTCGGCTGTTAAAACTTGTGCATACTTCGCGAAGTTCTCGTATTGTGTTTTTCAGCTCTATTAATTCATTTATATTCCTCTCTAAATTGTCTATTCTCGTTAACATTTCGTCAAACTTTTTTCAAAGTTCTTAGTTTCTTTGCATTGGGTTAGAACAAGTTCTTTTAACTCACAGAAGTTTCTTATCATCCACCTTTTGAAACCTGCTTCTGTTAATGGAACACACTCGTTCTCCATCTGGCCTTGTTCCGTTGCTGATGAGGAACTGTAATCCCCTGTAGAGGGAAAGGCATTCTGATTTTGGTTAGTCTTAGCCTTTTTAGGCTGGTTTCTTCCCTTCATTATACATTTATCCATCTGTTGTCTTTGTAATTGCTGACTTTCTAATTAGGTTTCTGAGTGGACATCCAATTTGTTGATTCCCAGCGCTGGAATCTGAGCAACCCACTGCGCCGGGTAAAAAAGCAGCATTAAGATTGATGGTGCTTTTCTGACTCTGCACCAAGAACCGCCACGCTGAGGCATGGGCAAAACTGCCATGCTGGCCACGAGAGTCGTGCTAGTGACCTGTGGGGCTCCTCCACTGAGAATCTCCTGGTTCTTGAGCAACAAAAATTCATCTGAAAGTGTGGCATCCTCTCGTTCTCTTTGCTTTCACTGGGAGATACAATCCCGAGATGCTAGTGGTCAGCCATCTTGGATCTCTCTCAAATTTGCCAACTTTATGTATAAAAGACAAGGCTGAATTTCCAAGCTATATTTGCCTTTAGCCATTGCACAGGGATAAGAATGAATGTGTATGTTTATTTCAAGTAGAAAAGGAAAATCCATGCTAATATGGGGAAGAGAGGCAGGGGATGGGATGAAGACGCTGCCTAGGGCTGCTTAAAGCAACATTCACTCCCTGGATTTCTAATCAAGTTGGGGAACACGTTGGACATATTATTGATAGGCTGAGAGAGAGCCTGAAAGGAAAACAGCTTGCCTCAATTTCTTATTGAAATTTTAGAAAGAGAATGACTGAGTGTCCAAAATGCACAAAAGGAGACAGCAGTCAAGTAAAAGTGGGGTTCGGTTGAGTTTAAAGAGGGGATCTACAAGGTCATCTCCAATTTTCCTCAAAGACAGAGGATGACATGGAAGGAATTTCCAAGTTTGGAAGTGTCTCTGTTTGGGACAAGGAAGATAGTGAGAAGTGAGAGATTGGCTCCGTGTTCAAGAAGCACGGGGCAAGGGCCCTCTGTAGAGGAGGCTACAGGTTGGAAAAGCCCAAAGAATCCAGTCAGATGAACAATGCAGGGATGTCAGAGAGTTCATAACGGCAGCAAGAACAGAGATGGAGAACCTACCCATCAGGGGAAGATGGCTGAGCTTCTGGGAGAAGTCACTGCAAGGATCTTCCCATGCAGAAGCTCTGAGAGTAGAGGCCAAGAATTATAATTTATAGTAGCCTAGACCAGGAAGTATGAGCTACCCTTAGGCCAGAAGTTAGTGGGAACCAGCAAAGAAGCTAGCACACAGCCCAGACTCCCACTCCTGTTTCCATATTGAGTTAAGCATTCTGTTATTGTCCAGCTGTACAGAGAGATGGAAATGGATGGGCTCTGGGGAGAAGCACTAAAAACTGAGCATTTACCTTGAAAAGTCCAGATTTGCCTATGTGACGTCTGTGTTACATTTATTAATTTGTTACCATTTGTAGCACAAACACTTTTTTTGAGACGGAGTCTAGCTCTGTTGCCCAGGCTGGAGTGCAGTGGCCTGATCTCAGCCCACTGCAGCCTCCATCTCCTGGGTTCAAGCAATTCTCCTGCCTTAGCCTCCTGAATAGCTGGGACTACAGGTGAGTACTGCCACGCCCGGCTAATTTTTGTATTTTTAGTAGAGACGGTTTCACCATGTTGGCCAGGATTGTCTTCATCTCCTGACCTCATGATCTGCTTGCCTCAGCCTCCCAAAGTGCTGGGATTACAGTTGTGAGCCACCACACCCGGCCACACAAACACTTTTTAAAAAACCTTGTGCAGCCATGCCTTGGAGATATGGCAGGTTTAGCTCTAGACCACCGCAATAAAGTAAGTATCTCAGTGAAGCAAGTCATACACATTTTTGATTCCTCAGTGCACGTGCAAGTTATGTTTACACTATACTATAGTCTATTAAGTGTGCAATAACATAAAGTCTTAAAAACAATCTACATATGTTAATTTTAAAATACGTTAGTACAAAAAATAATGCCAACACAGAGACACAAAGTGAGCACATGCTGCTGGTAAGATGGTGTTGATAGGCTTGCTTGATGCAGCGTTGCCACCAATCTTCAATTTTTTAAAAAATGCAGTCTAGGTGCATTGGCTCATGCCTGTAATCCCAGCACTTTGGGGGGTAAAGGAGAGTATATTGCAAGTTCAGGAGTTCAAGACCCGCCTGGCCAATATGATGAAACCTCGTCTCTACTAAAAATACAAAAATTAGCCGGGCATGGTGGCAGGCATCTCCCAGCTACCCAAGAGACTGAGGCAGGAGTATTGCTTGAACTTGGCAGGCAAAGGTTGCAGTGGGCCGAGATCGTGCCATTACACTCCAGCCTGGACGACAAGAGCAAGACTCCATGTGAATTAAAAAAGAAAACCCAAAAATGCAATATCTGTGCAAAGTGCAATAAAATGGGGTATGCCAGTGTTTAGTGAAGGAGATAAGGGTCTTAACATACACATGAAAATCCACATGTGTATGAAAATACACATCTATACAACATATCAGTGTAATGAGACCTTATGATCCATGAGCATCACTGCATAGCCATGAAAGCTGTCGGCATGACTAGTTCTAGGTCACAGAGCTAGTTCACAGTGACTCCAAGACTAGACTCAGATGATGAGGCAGGAAGCAAGGGGCTGGAATCTTGCTATGGCATCAGCCTCATCTGAAACAGTGTACATGCTCAGTTTGGTTGTGGCAGGTTTTATTTCATTCTCGTAAGATTTTATGAATTCTTACAATGTTTTATAACATTTTTTCCCTAGTTTTACTCCTTAGAGAATACTAGACTTACTTAAAATGAAAACACTTTATTGCCATAATGGTGTTCAAAGTGTAGTTCCCAGACCAGCAGAATTGGCATCGCCTGCATATATGTTAGAAATTAAAATGATCAGGCTCTACCACAACACTACTACTGAATCAGAAACTGAGGGGTTGATGGATCCCAGAAATTTATTTTAACAAGGCCTCCAGGTGATTCTGAAGCATAATGTAATTTGAAAATCTGTGCTAGCATATTGCAATTACCAGTGTATTCAGAAAGTTATCTAATTTCTTCTTACTAAAGGCTCATAAATAAAACTTACATAAATACATTTAAAACAGAGATATGACTGCCTGTTAAATTCAGTAGCTAAAAGAGCATTTCTTTCTTTATCATTTTTTTTCAATACCCACTGGAAACAATAAAAGAAGGTAAAACAGAGAGAAATAATAGAAACTTAGGTGGAAACATATATGCTAAATGCTGGAAAATGTGAGTTGGGTTAAGGAAGTTATTGGGTTAAGCCATATTTGATCTCATTCTTTGAGTAAGACACCGACTTCCCTAAAGGTTAGTGTCAAAGTCTTGGAAAATCTAGTCAATGAATTTATCCTGAGTGCTGTAAGTCTTGGATAAAGAAGGTCTGTCTTTGATGCTAATGTGATAATGGAATGAAACTGACAAAAGTCAATGAATTCATTATCTAGTGAGAAGAGAGAGGAAACAAACTGAATAAATAGATATTATAAGATATTAGAAAATGAAAGATGTGGTGAAGAAAAATAAAAAAAGAAAGAGAGATAGAATATATTAGGGTTGAGAAATTACCAAATTTTACATGGGTGATCAAGTGATATCTTCACTAAAGAGCTTTTATTTGAATAAAGACTAAAAGAAGGTGAGGAAATGAGCCATACAGACACCTGGAAAATGAACATATCAGCAAGAATAAACAGCAGAAGCAAATGGCCTGTGGTCAGAGCACACCTGGTATATTTCAGATGCTGCAGGAAGGGCAGTGGCACCAGGTGGGTAAGTGAGAAAGACAGAGTTTCAAAAAGTCGTAGAAATGAAAGGCAAGGTACAGTAGGTCCTGCAGCACACTGTAAGGACTTTGGCGTGTACTGAATAACAGGAGAACCCAGAGGGTATTGAGCAGAGGGACATCTACTGAGTTGAGAAGAGTCTGCGTAGATGAACTTGGTGGCCTTTGCAACAATTCATGTAAGATATAATGGTGTGAGTGGTGGAGGTGAATACTCAATATTTCCCCACAGTAGGACTATTCAATTTATAAGTTTTCACCATAAAAGGTCTTCCAGAGGGATCTCATTTTTTACATGGCTCCCTTTCTTAGGCGTATAACAAATCTTACTTTAAAAACATGCTGTAAATAGTTATATTGCAACGTTACACTTTTAGGCAAATATGTGCTCCACAGTTTACTCAACCTCATAGCTAGTAGCTTCTAATCAGACAATATCATATGAAAAAATTAGGATTGCACTGCAGGGGCCAACAATGTTTTGTGAGTGAAATAAAGAGGTTGGCATCTTTTAGGCTTCTTAGTCTCTTGTGTGCATACTTTATATGCAAGTGTTTCTAAGAAACTTCAAATATATCCTTAATTTGCTCTGAAATGTTCCCTCGTTCTAAGTTTATTATTTTTTTAATTAAAAAAATGGATACTTTGGAGACTGAGGAAGGGGAATTGCTTGAACCAGGGAGGTGAAGGTTGCAATGAGCTGAGATCACACCACTGCACTCCAGCCTGGGTGACAGAGCAAGACTCCATTTCAAAAAAAAAAAAAAAAAATGGAGATGAGCGTCTCACTGGGTTGTTGAGGCTGGTCACAAACTCCTGGGTTCAAGCGATCATCCCGGCTTGGCCTCCAAAAGTGCTGAGATCACAGGTCTGAGCCACCATGCCTGGCCTATCATTTTATTTTCAAAAGCAGCTTAAGTTCGAGAGCACCAAAATGTTGAAAGATTAAAGTACAGGGGGAAAATAATGGCAAAGAGGAACAAACTTTCTAAAGAATGACACCCTCACACCTTCACATGCTGCCACCACACTATCAAGATTTTTCTTCCTTTTTTGGGGAGTTCGATAAGCTATGTGTATGTCTTGGTTGTGTTAACAGTTTGTATTAGCAGATTGTGACTGATATGGTTTGGTTCCGTGTCCCCCCCACCCAAATCTCATCTCAAATTGTAACCCACACATGTCAATGGAGGAACCTGGTGGGAGAATGAATCATGGGTGTGGTTGCCCACATGGCGTTCTTGTGATAGTGAGGATCTCATAAGATCTGATGGTTTAAAAGTGGCAATTTCTCCTGTGCTCTCCCTCTCTTTCCTGCCACCTTGTGAAGAATGTGCCTTGCTTCCCTTTCACCTTCTGCTATGATTGTTACCTGAGGTCTCCTCAGCCACATAGAACTGTAAGTCAATTAAACCCCTATCCTTTATAAATTATCCATTCTCAGCAAAGTTCTTTACAGCAGTTGGAAAACAGACTAATACAGTAAATGGGTACTGAGAGTGGGGTGTTATAATGATAACCTGAAAATGTGGAAGTGACTTTGGAACTGGGTAACGGGCAGAGGTTGGAACAGTTTGGAGAGCTCAGAAGACAGGAAGATGTGGGAAAGTTTGGAACTTCCTAAAGACTTGTTGAATGATTTTAACCAACATGCTGATTGTGATAAGGACAATGAAGTCCAGGGTGAGGTGGTCTCAGACAGAGGTGAGGAACTTCTTGGGAACTGGAATAAAGGTCACTTATGGTATGCTCTAGCAGAGACTGGTGGCATTTGCCCCTGCTCTAGGTATTTGTGAAATATTGAACTGGAGAAAAATGATTTAGAGTATCTGGTGGAAGAAATTTCTAAGCAGCAAAGCATTCAAGAGCTGACCTGGCTGATTCTGAAAGTGTTCAGTAATATGCATTCACAAAGAGATTATCTGAAACTAGAGCTTTAATTTAAAAGGAAATTAGAGCATAAAAGTTTGGAAAATTTACAGCCTGACCATAAAGTAGAAAAGGAAGAACCCATTTTCTGGGGAATAATTCAAGCCTGCTGGAGAAATTTGCATAAGTACTGAGGATCTGAATGGTAATTCAAAACAATGGTAAAACTGTCTCCTGGGCATTTTAGAGATCTTTGTGGCAGCCCTTTTCATCACAGGCCCAGAGGCCTAGGAGGATAAAATGGTTCCCTGGGCCAGGCTCAGGGCCCTGCTGCTCTGTGTAGCCTCAGGACTTGGTACCCTGCTTCCCAGCCACTCTAGCTCCAGCCATGGTTAAAGGGGCCAATGTAGAGCTTAGGCTCTGGCTTCAGAGGGTGCAAATCCCAAGCCTTGGCAGCTTCCATGTACTGTTGGGCACACATTTCATGGGTGCACAGAAGACAAGGATTGAGCTTTGGGAATCTCCATTTAGATTTGAAACACCTGGATGTCTGGGCAGAAGGCTACTGCAGGGCCGGAACTCTCATGGAGAATCTCTAGTAGGGCAATGCAGAGGGGAAATGTGGGTTTGGTGCACTACACAGAGTCCTTACTGGGGCACTGCCTAGTGGAGCTGTGGGAAGAGGGCCACCACCCTCCAGACCCCAGAATTGTAGCACAGCTTGCACTGTGCACCTGGAAAACTGACAGGCACGCAACACCACACCATGAAAGCAGCCATGGGAGCTATGGCCTTCAGTCACAGGGGTGGAGCTATGCAAGGCTTTGGGAGCCTATCCCTTGCATCAGCATGCACTGGATATGAGACATGGAGTCAAATGAGATTATTTTGAAGCTTAGACATTTAATAAATCCCTTGCCAGAACTGAGACTTGCCTGGGGCCTGTAGCCCCTTTGTTTTGGCCAATTTCTCCCATTTGGAATGGGAACATTTACCCAATGCCTGTACCCCCATTGAATCTTGAAAGTAACAAACTTGCTTTTGATTTTACAGGCTCATAGGTGGAAGGAACTTGCCTTGTCTCAGGCGAGACTCTGGGCTTGGACCTTTGAATTAATGTTGGAATTGAGTTAAGATTTTGGGGGACTATTGGGAAAGCATGATTGATTTTGAAATATGAAAAGGACATGAGATTTGGGAAGGTCCAGGGGCAAAATAACATGTTTAGGCTTTGCGTCCCCACCCAAATTTAATCTTGAATTATAATCCCTATATGTTGAGGGAAGGACCTAGTGAGAGGGGATTGCATCATGGGATGATTTCTCCCACACTCTTCTAGTGATAGTGAGTTCTCATGAGATCTGATGGCCTGTCACCTTGTGAAGAATGTGCCTTGCTTGCCCTTCACTTTCTGCCATGATTGTTTCCTAAGGCCTTCCCAGCTATGCAGAACTGTCTTAATTAAACCTCTCTTCTTTATGCATTACCTAGTCTCAGCTAGTTCTTTAGAACAGTGTGAAAAAGAACTGAAAAGTAACCACGTGTCAAAACTCACAACAAAGTACAGCAAAAAGAGTGAATTTTATTGTATGTGAATTATTAATAAGAGATTATGTGAATTATATATATGGAGGAGAAGACCTAGAGACAGTGAGAATTGACAGAATTGATACTCCTTCTAAGGAGATATGTTCCAAAGGTGAGCAGGGATATGAAGTCAAAGCTTGAAAATAAACAGATTTTACTTTTTTAATTAGATAAAGCAAGGCTATGGAAGAATTCCAGAGTGATAGGTAGAATCTAATATAGTGGAGGGGTTGATGATGTAGGGGAGAGAAGGAAGAATTGCTAGAGAAATGTAATGTCCCTCAGTATGCTGGAGGGCGTGTGGTCCAGGGCCCAGGAGGAGGCTAGCCTCAGAAAAGAGCACAGCTAGTTCAACCATCAAAACAAGTGGTGGTGGTTGGCTAGAGGTAGGGGGATGGGGGAAGCATGTATGCATTCTCTTCTGACTGATTTTATTTTCTCAATGGAACAGAAAGCCAGAGAGAGGAAGCCAGAAGGTGTTGGTCTGTGAGGAGAAAAGAGAATGTAAGAAACAGTTGTCTTGAAGGATGTGAGATGGATGGCAGAAAATGTAGTGTGATCCCAAGAAACTGGAACTATGAGTTAAAGTGCATTCAGAGAACATGTATTTATGGTTTCCTTCAGCTTCAGAGGAAAAGGTAAGCTGAATATCACCTTGGGTATATTTATCATCAGAGTACAACAGATGGTAAGAATGGCAAGATGGGGAAAGTGACTTTGAGAAGGTGATTTTAATGACTTGGCTAACCTCACTAGTTCCAACTGGAAAAATCCCTTGCTATGGACTGAATTGTGTCCCCCAAATTCATATTGAACCCCTAATCCCCAGTGTGATGATATTTGATGATGAGGCCTTTGTAGGTAATTAGGATTACGTTAGGTCATGGAGGTGTGGTCCTCCTGATGAAATTAGTGCACTTATAGGAAGAGACAGCAGAGCACTTCCTCTGGCACACCAAGCAAAAGCCATGTGAGGATACAGTGAGAATCCATGAGGATGGACTTTACCAGAAACCAAGTCTGGCAGGAATTTGATCTTGAACTTCCCAGTCTCCAGAGATGTTGAGAAAATAAATGTCTGTTGTTTAAGCTACTCAGGTTATAATATTTTGTTATACCTGTGCAAGATGATAGAGACATCACTCTCTTATTTACCAAACACGTTGAATATTTGTTTTTTCTGTATTTTCTGGCTCCTTTGCCTGAAAATACTTCTGAGTATGTGCGTCTTCAAGTTTGTGCTCAGATGTTACATTTTCAATTAGGTCTTTGCTAGTCACCTATTTAAAGTTTCAGTTCCTTCACTATATAACACCCTTGTATTCTCTGCCTCCCTTACCTGCCTTATTTTTTGTCATACTATGTAAACTTTTTAACGTTCTGCATACCTTACTTATTTAATTTGTATTGTCTGTCTCTTCCCATTAGATTGTAAACCTTACGAGGGCAAAGATTTTTGTCTTTAGCTCACTGCTATGTCTATAACGCCTCCTAAAGTCCTTGAAACATAACAGGAACTCAGTAAATATTTGTTGAGCCAATGAATGAAGTCAGAACATTTTTACTATTTGACATTATGTCTGAATTAGAAAACAACATTCAAACATTTCGCACTGTTGTCAATGCCTCTGTTGAATTTTGGTTTCTCTTCTTGGGTCCTGAAGTTTCCCTTGACTTTGCGGCTAAGTCTTCTAGGTATGATTTTAGGTCCAGCCCACCTAATTTCTTAAGACTGTATATTAGGACAGTATAATATGTGGTTCCTGTACAGAACTCTCATTAGAGAGAGTATCCAGGGTTCAGTTGATTCCAGTTCCATTTTAATCTGTGGTTCTTTCTTGCAATTCCAAACTTGAGGTTGACTTTGGAACATCGTCTTTCTTGAGTTCCCACAATATTTGCTCTAGACTAATGAAAAAATGAATGATCATAAATATAATTACTCTGAAGGCCTGAGGATATTTTTGGTACACTTGGAAGGAAGATGGATTTGAAAGAAAAGCAATTGACTGCAGAAGACTTTAGGTATTTTTCTCCATTAAAGTTTAGGGGTACCAGAAATAAATAGCACTTCTTATCCCCATTTGGGTTCTGAACAAATGGAGAATAAATATACAATTTTAATTAAAGCTAAAGATGAGGAGACAGCTCAGGGTGAGAGCCAAAAGGACCTGTGTCCAGGAAAAGGTAAATGCCACTACTCCACCACTGCCATACGCAGAGTTTTGACTCTGTTGGCGGGGGTAGTACTGTCCCCATAACAGAGGTCATTGGCTTCTCACAGTCAGCCTGCTCCAAGAGGGAAAATTGGGAAGGCCAGAACTATAGTCAGGGAGCTCACATGAGGTTTCTATTTTGCGAAGAGAGTATGTCCTAAACTTAGCTGTTCATGGAATCTGTTATCAGTAGGGGCGTGTGGGACTGGAGAAAGTCACTTTGAGAAATGCTGGCACGAATCATTGAGATGCATTTCACCTCTAATATTCCCTGAAATGACACAAGCATCAGTTTTCTTTGTGATGTTCCATTGATTGCTTTCATTGGCATACATTTAAAAAACCCCTATAATATGCCAGTCACTGTGTAAGACATTGGATGGGTAGGAACAGAAAAGAGAGACAAAGACAAGAAAGATAAGTCCTTGCTTAAAAAAAAAAAACCTATGGGTATGATGGATACATGCATTTTTATGAACACTGTGGATATAGTTAGAAAAGATATTACAACAGCATATTGTGAAGGATGCATCAGAACACAGGGTCATTGGCAAGGTGACTTGAACAAGGGGTTTTTGAGTTTGGTTCTTGATATGATCTCAATTCTAAGAATGAAAAGTGACAGAAAAAAAAAATGCTGGTATTTTAGCTGTACCATTGAGTTGAATTTTACTTACTTCAGATTTTTACCAGATTAAAATGTAAGTAAGTGGAAACATCAAGTCACACATCAGCTCAAATCACTTGCAACCTGAGGGCCTCAGTAATGTAGAGTCAACAAAGGGATGTGAGTTCAAAACTCACTGTCAAAGTAAGTGGCTGCATGAACTTAGACAAACCATTCATCCTTTCCAGAAACTTTGCTTATCCATTGGCAAGATGACACTAACTATGACAGGAGCATTCTTACCTTCCAGCACTCTGAAAAACAGGTGGAAGAAGAGATGTGAAATTCATCTGCAACTGTGTTAATGATAAGCTAAACAAATATAGTTACATCATCACATGCTTATGAAGTTTTCTGGGACTATCTAAGAAGTAGCCAGAGCCTTATGTAATATCCTTGATTCTGAATTTTAATACAATCTAGAAATATACAGATAATAGTCACATCAACCAGTTTTATTTTCTGTCCCAAATCTTGGGTTTTTTTTTTAAGAAGATGCTTTTAATATGTGAATCATTTAAAAAGCACAGAAAGGGTTGCATTAACATCCTGTGAGAGAAATCTTTGTTGTATAATCAATTTCACAAAGTCAATTCTTTAATTGTATTAATACTAAAAAATAAACCACCAGTAACTGAAAAAGCCTTCTGGAAAGAAAGATATTTTACCTGTAAGATCATCATGAAGATAGTTTTATGGTTAGGTAAAAAAATCTCTTAAATTAGGGGCTGTAATGGAAAGTTTGACAGGCTCAAAGAAGGCAGTTCAAAAATATATTCTTAACACTTAACACATACTGTACACGCTATAGGTTTATTACAGATTAAATACTTAAACATGAAAAAACAGCCCAAATGTTTGTTCAATATTTGCTTAATATAGTCAGAACACATTGGGAATTATGAGCATGAAGATTCCATGTTAAGTGTTTAACTAACATCAAATGCAATAAAATGTTTCATTTGAAATGTTAAGCAGGCGATAAAAATGTCATGTGAGACGACATAGCACAGTTTCACACAAAATTCTCTCTAATTAAGGTGAAACTATGGAGAGACTCTTGATGGCTCAAAGTTGTGAATACTCCTGTCTGATTGGTGCCTGGATCCATTTTCCCAACGAGCTGTCTGTTTCTAAGGGCATCTGAAATAGAGTTTTCTTCAAGATGTCACCTCTTCTTTGAAGCCCTTCATGACAGCTTTCAGAAAAGTTTGGGAGCACCTCTTTTCTGCACCTGTGCCAACATTCATGCCATTAAAGCCATTCATTTTATCATATGGTTAGACATCATCAGTTTTTGGCGACTCTTTTGTTACTGTGTGTCCTTGGGCAAGTTACTTATTAACCTCTCTGTGGCCCAGGTTCTCCTTTTGTAAAAGGTAGGTGATCATAGAACTTAGTTCATTGGATTCAGTGGAGATTAAATGAGTTAAAATCTTTAATATGCTTAGAATAGGCCCCAGAACAAAGTGGTAGTTGAACTCTTATTATGTACACTTTATTCTTAAAATTTGTGATGTGTTTGGGAGGCTGAGGTGGATGGATCACCTGAGGTCAGGAGTTCGAAAGCAGCCAGGCCAGTGTGGTGAAACCCTGTCTCTGCTAAAAGTACAAAAATTAGCCAGGTGTAGTGGCACACACCTGTAATCCCAGCTACCTGGGAGGCTGAGGCAGGAGAATTGCTTGAGCCCAGGAGGCAGAGGTTGTAGTGAGCCAAGATAGCGCCACTGTACTCCAGCCCGGATGACAGAGTGAGACTCCATCTCAAAAAAAAAAAAAAAAAAAAAAAATGATGTGTTGTGTTCTGGATATATTAGGCAAATATTTAAGGAGCATGTGAGGTTTTTCCCTCATTTTAAAGTACTTACAATGTGATAAACATATAACATGTTAAAATAGTTTTCTTGTATATGTTAAGTATTGGTTTTTTAACTGTTTGGGATTTTCAGTTTATGTCCCCCACAGGACCATCATTTTCAGCATATCTCTGCCCATTCCCACTGTCGGCCTGTTATGGGGGCTTATAATTGTTTATTGGATAAATAAGTGAATTGTGGACACCCTATCAGATCACCAGATGTTTGACTTATCAATCGGATTAGGTTATCTCTTTCTCTGTCTTAATAGTTTCTAGAACTTCAGAAATTCCTAGTTAAATGCCATTAATTAGGAAAACCACTTCTAAGTCCCAAAAGTCTTGCCTTTTGAGCTGAAAAAACACCTTACAATTAATTTGTTCATAAATTATTATCTCAAGGAGAAGGAAATGAGCTGTGGCAATTTCTGAAAACATTAGAAAAGCGCCTTCAAATTCTGTGAGTGTGGTTAGCTATGTAAACTCTCTGTGCTTAATTTCCTTATCTGCACAGTGGGAATAATAACATATGTACTACACAGGCTAAATGAGTTAACATTGGGAAAGTGCTTGGAACAGTGCCTGGCACATAGTACGTTCTCAATAAATGCGAGTTATTTTTACCATATTATTATTATATTTTAACATTAAAATCATTATAATTATATAAGGTATATTCACAATAAAATATATAACTATATCATTACATAGGGTTGCCACTATTATTTAGCATACTGAAGATATTCCATGTTGTTTTTGCCCCTGTATATTTTCATTTTTGTTTTTCATTTCTATCTTTGTCAACAAACCTGGAAGAAGAGGGTTTATGTGCTTTAGTTCCATTGTCTCTCGTCAAAGTTCCTCCCCATGATTCTGATTGGCATAGGTTTCTGAAATATAATATACTTTCCCCACCCCCTGTCCCCGACAAATATTGCCACAGGACAAGGATGGAAATCTGCTACAAATAAAAGCAGACATTACCAAGTAGCCAGAATGTCAATTTCTTAGATGAAAAAAGCTTATTAAGATAACTGATCAAAAATATTCCTCCTTCTTTTAAAAAGAAAATATTGGTGGCTTTAAAACAAAAGTGAAACAAGTAATTGAGTCCAGCTGGCTCAGCTGCAAACAGAAGTCTGTCTCCTAGAGTCGGTGTGGCTCAGGGCACTGGGAAATTAATGGCGTGAAGTTATTTGAAGTTACAACAATTTTGTGCACTAGTGCTTTTAATTCTAAGCTCAAATTTGATTGTTGGGTTGCCTCTGATGTCAGTTTTTAATCTGTGCGTCATTAATAGGCCTATTATTATATTTAGAAAATTTTCAGGATTTAACTTGATTCTTGATAAGTTACCACAGTTTATAATGGGATCCTTTCTTTTCTCAAATTCCTGTGTTATTATTTAAGAAGATTTTCTATACCTTTATTTCTTTACCCTAAACATGTGAGTGATGGGTAAAAACTACTACCCATCTGGAACTGTGGGCAAGAAGTCACACAGTTTCTGAAATCCAGCAAATAATTCCTCAGAATGCTCTGATTTTAAGGCAGAGAAGGAAGTGGATTTCTTGAATTTTAGGCACTTTCCCTAATATACACTTGACAAAACTTAGGAAGGAGACTTGGGAACTGTGGAGCACTATACACATGTAACAGATTTTTTAAAAATAACAGCTTTATTGCGATATAATCACATACTATAAAATTCACCCTTTTAAAGGTGTATAATTTAGTGGTTTTTAGCGCATTCATGGAGTGCTGCAACCATCGCCATTATCTAATTTCAGAACATTTTCATCACTCCCAAAAGAAACATGATACCCATTAGCAATCACTCTCCATTTGCTCCTTCCCCAACTTCTGGCAACCGCTAATCTATTTTCCATTTCTATAGTTTTCCTATGAATTTATATAGATTCTGGACATTTCATGTGAATAGAATCATATGATATATGACCTTTTGTGTCTGGCATCTTTTACTTAGAATGTTTCATTCATCCAAGTTGTAGTGTGTGTCAGTAACTCAATTACTCAATATTATTTCTCTATAATATTCTATTATATGTCTATAACAAGTTTTCTTTATCCATTCATTAGTTGAGGGTTATTTGGGTTGTTTCCATTTTATTTTTTAGCTATTGTGAATTGTGGTGCTATAAACATTTGTATACAGGTTTTTGTGTGGACTTATGTTTTTATTTCTCTTAGGTAATTACTAAGGAGTGGATTTGCTAGGTCATATGTCCATTCTGTATTTACTGTTTTAAGGAAATGCCAAACTGTTTTTCAAAAGGGCCCACAAGTCACAGATTTTAATTCTTCTTTGTCTTCTTATTACTGCTGCAAGTGAGGGGCCAAAAAGAGAATGCAAAAGAATGCAGATATGACCCTGAATTTGCTGAAGTAGATGGTTTCATTGTGATATAGTACATTAACACAGTGAGTAACATAAGAGGAAGAACTGGTTTCAAAAAATGAGTGGGATCTTTGGTTTTGGAAGGCATAAAGTCATAGTTGGGTTCTTGAGGAGCCTCAGGTAGGATTTTTTTCTTTTTCTTTCCTTTTTTAGATGGAGTCTTGCTCTGTCACCCAGGCTGGAATGCAATGGCATGATCTTGGCTCACTGCAACCTCCACCTCCTGGGTTCAAGATTCTCCTGACCCAGACTTCAGAGTAGCTGGGACATGAGCCACTATACCTGGTTAATTTTTGCATTTTTGGTAGACGGGGTTTCACCATGTTGGCCAAGCTGGTCTTGAACTCCTGATCTCAAGTAATCTGCCTGCCTTGGCCTCCCAAATTCCTGGGATTACAGGAGTAAACCACCATGCCTGGCATATGTAGAGGTTTTTAGGAGTTAGTTGAACATTCAGGATTGGAGTTCAGGAAAATAATTTCATCTAGAAACTGGATTATGGAGATAATCTAATTATTATCTGATATTTCTTTCTTAAATCACATTTGCTTTTCCAAATTCATTCCTCTGTCTCCTCACACCTCTATTAAGGTTCTTCCTTTTTGAAGTTCATTCTTCCCATCAAGTTTCTCCAGCCATATACTTTCTTCTTGGCTCATTAATAAATTTATCATCTTTTATTTTTAATAACTAAATACTGGTAGAGTGATTTGTAGGTTTTGCTAGGAAAAATCTGGATGATAGGATAATAAACTAGGAAGATTCTGTGGCATGTGGGAAGTCAGGAGATACCAGTAGCACCTGATTTCTTCTGGTAGAAAGAACTCATTACCTTCTTCGAAAAATTGATAGCTGTTTGTTTGTTTGTTTAAAATTATTAAGACTGACAACATGACAGATGCTTGAAAACTATCCCATATTTCAGCCTCATGATAGCTGTGAGATGTAGGTATTTTTATGCATTTTATAGTAGGGTTTTAGGTCTTTTTTTGCCCATTGATATATCCCAAGTGATTACAACAATGCCTGGAACATAGCAAGTGCTAAAAAAGTTTTGTTGCAAGAGGACACAGCTCCAAGAGGTAAACTTAACATTTATGTGCATCAAACTCCTAGATGGTAGAGAAGAAACCCAGCACTGGGTCATGTTAATTTCAAAGGCTTTGTGTGTTGCACTATTACACATTACTTCCAGCTTCCTTATCTCTCTAACGAGGGGAATATATCAGATCAGAGTTTCTGATATTCAACCTGCACAACTTGATTTATCTCTAGATTCAAGACTTTGCTCAAATAAGTCGAGAAACACTGAGTGATTCAAAACCGATCAGTTTCTTTACTTTAGTGCTTCCCAAAGTCTTTAATATGTTAAGGTTCATTGTGAATCATTGAAGGGAACAACAAGTGTGTTTGACTACATGTTTGTCTCATATCCTCTACTCGTGTGTGTGTGTGTTTGTGTATGTGTGTGCACATGTGCATGTGTACATGAAGCATTTTTTAAACATCTCCAAGGAATGCAGTTTTAGAGTAGATGGTCTCAGTTTCTTGAGTGCTTTTTATGTTTGACTTCTTCTAGCCCTATAGTTTGTTAATTTGAATTGTGGCAAGAGAACAAATTAAGGTGAAATACTATTACGGCAAATATGGTTACAAAATATTACTATAACAATAATATTTTAAAGACCTGGCCATAAGCCTAGAGTAATAGAGGCTTGCTGATTTCTACTGAGTAAAAATCACTGCTCCAAATAATTGAGAGTACAATAAATGCTTTTTTCTTCTGCTTCATTTTTACAATAGAGATGGAAAAAAATCCCTAGAACCTTACTATGTGTTATTTACCCTTCCAACAAATATTCATTGACTGCCTCTGAAGCGCTGCAGTTCCCCATGGGGAATACCAAGGCATTCCTAGCTGGGGATTCCAGATTTTCAGGTATTCATAATTTGTTGAGGTGATAAGAAAAAATGTGGAGTCATAGGGTTAGTGGCAGAGCAGGTAATAAATTCTCCTCTACAGCGGACACAGAATACATTAAGAAATTGTTGAAGACAACAAATGAAAAGATACAACAAGATTGTTTAGATTTCAAGGGGAAATAGACTAGATTATAAGCTTTCTAAGGGCAACACTGATGTGTTGTGTCATTTCTGAGCTTGGCCAGGAGTCTGCAGAGAGTGGGTTGGAGGGAGACAGCACTGCATAGGTGGCCACCTGCTAGCTGCATACTTCCTCTTTCAGCTGTGCAGGGCTCTTCACAGCTGAGTTTGCTGATGGGTCCCAGTGAAGATCCAGTCCTGCTTCAGCTTCTGATCAAATACCTTCAACTTCTGCTCCTCTCCTGGCCCTGAGGCTTGAGGAAAGTCAAGTGTATGGGCTCTGCACTCCAGAACAACAGGGCATCAATCCTGGTGCCACAAGTTTTTCTCTCAGCCTTCCTAAACTTCTCTTTCTTTTACTGTGAAATATATGTAATATACTTTAAAGTTTTATGGCAATGATTAAACGAGATGATGCATGGAAAGCTCGCAGTCCAGTGCCTGTCCATGAGTGACAGTAGATTTCTTTGAGGTTATATCTTTAGATTCCACCATGGGTGCTGGGCTGTTCTCTGTCCAGTTTCCTTTCCTGTCTACCTGCTGTGGCAGAGCAGGAGTGTGAGCACTGGCACCTCGGAATCAGAGCCCTTCTTTTTCCCTTCTGGTTGAGTCCATTTGGTGGGCCAGACTTATGCCTGTCTTTCCTGGTTTAGTTTCTTTGCAGCTACCCTGCTAGGATTCTAGCCCCTCCATACTGGAGTTCTCTACAAGTGTGTGTAGGATTATTTATAATGGGCAGTGCTTTATGTTGCAAGCAATGGAAACCACTCAAATTAGCTTAAGAAGATAGTAATTATAGACTGGGCGTGGTGGCTCATGCCTGTAATCCCAGCACTTTGAGAGGCTGAGGCAGGTGGATCGCCTAAGGTTAGGAGTTCAAGACCAACCTGGCCAACATGGTAAAATCCTGTCTCTACTAAAAATACAAAAATTAGCCAGGTGTGGTGGTGGGCACCTGTAATCTCAGCTACTTGAGAGGCTGAGGCAAGATAATCACCTGAACTTGGGAGGTGGAGGTTGCAGTGAGCCAAGACTATGTCATTGCACTCTGGCCTGGGCAACAAGAGTGAAACTCTGTCTCACAAAAAAGAAGAGAAAAGAAAATCATAGTCATAGTAACAACGCTGCTGCTGCTGATACTAATAGGAAAGTGTAGACTTATGAAAATGGAAAATCATGGCTACATTGAGGGTTGCAAATATACTAGAAGACTCAGTTGTTCTCCACTTTGCAGCTCTGTTTTGTTCTGTGTTGGTTTTCTGCTTTGAGCTCCTCTTTCTCCCATGACAGCAAAGATCATTTCTGATAGCTCCAAGCTTATAACATTTCAACTAGTAATAATCCCAGAGAAAAAGAATATAGCTGTCTTTTCCCCATCACCTGTGTCAGTACCCTAAAACTAACTCTAATTGGCTCAACTTGGGTCACTGTTTCATTAAATTATCAAGCCTGTCCAGGATCCAATATGTATTAAGAAACACTGTCCTAGATGTGGCTCTCCATATGAATTCATCAGTACAATGTGTTAAGTTTGTTCTGAGGCACTGGGGTGCAATGTGGCACAAGGCAATACTTGAGGGTTCTCAGCATGGGGGATCTTTTCCCTCCCAGCTGGATGGATCCCTGCTGCCAGTGGGAAACTTGAAGGCAAAGTTGGCTTTACAGAGACAGAAGGGAATGTTCCCAAAGGCTATAACGCCCTGTGGGACTTTGAGGAAAAAGGAGACAACAAATGAAACAAATAAATAAAAGGTTGAGTGTGCGGGGCTGAAGACATGATGCTGTAGGGAGGGGCAGGTGGATTTTGATTTTATTGTGAAGACTTGACTGCCTCACAAAGCACTCTTGGGATCACAGAACGTCAGAGCTGTGAAGATCTTTAGACATCACACAGAGGAAGAAACTAAGGTGCAAAAAGGTGCAATGACTTACTCAGGACCTACGGGGCTAAGAAGGAAGAAATCAAACCAGAATTCTTATTTCTTCCCACCCAGCAGCTCTCTTTGTGCTGTGTGATGCTGCATTGTGTCTCTTGGCAAAGGTTTATGAAATCTTTGTGTGCCTGGTGAAATACCATTGTTTTTTGCTTCTTTTGCATTAATCTTCTATGTGCCCAGCTCCAGAAAGAATAGGTGGATTCAGTAGAAACAAATAACCAGAGTGAAGAGTATAGATGTCACTGGGAAGCTGACCGGGACACCCAGGACTCAGTGAGGCTGGACCACCATCTCCTGGCTCCTTCTGCAGGTCCCCCATTTGGCAAGCCTCCCTATTGCCCCTCCTACTGAGGGAGAACCTCTCTAGGCACATTTTCTTCAGGCTCCTCCAAGAGAGTCAGAGAGAAACAGCATGCACTTTTGATAGTCCTGGTCTTATTCCAAATGAGAATGCCTGCTGTAGAGAAATGCAGATGCCTTCTCTGTCTATTTGTGCCAAAAATGTACTCTCCATCTACAAAATTACAGAATTATTCTTGAAAAGGCATGACTTCTACCCCTTCCACTGAAATTTAATCCAACTCAATTAAAACGTCGTGGCAGCCTCTACAAGGGCACAGATGCCCTGGAAAATCATTTTGGGGGTGTTTTCCCTGGCTGTGAATGGTTCTTCAATGTGGAGGCGACCACCCATGTGCTTAAAAATGAAAACAGTCCTGATGGTAATGGAGCAATTCAATAATATTAACTTGCATTTACACAGCAACCTTCTTTTTAAGGTTACATTTTGGTTGGGTTGATCACGAGCAGAATATAGCCTGGGCTTTGTCTCAGCTCTAAGGTCTCATTCTGTTTGCTCACTCTTCTTTTCCTGATGCCTGCCTGCCTCTGTTTGCTTCTGTTTCTCTCTTTCTCCTAAAGGTCTATGTGCAGGTGACTCACAAAGAAGCCAAAATGACCGATGCTGTAGAAATTCTCTGTCCAGCCAGTGTTTCGGAGGTGCAATAGGCAATGTTAGTGACTTCACACTGGTGTCTACCCCAAGACCCGTTGCATTAAAGCTCTATCTTTTTAATAGGCTGACCTACTTATCACAGAGCAGTGCGCTAATCCTTAAGTGGGAATTTTGGATCCTTCACACTGACACTCACCCACCTAACTTCTGGCGTCTCACCATTTTAATCAAACCTGGCCTTTCCTGCGTTTACCCTGGAATCAGAGCCTAAAGAGCAACATAGTTTCCTCCTGCTGACCACGACTTTATGTCTTCATTTTTTTCCCTTCCTGGAGCCCTTTGTGAAGGTTCTAAAACTTCCCACCATCTATTACCTACCACTCCATACTACTGGACATGTTGTACTGTTTGAGAGTGTATCTTGCTTTCAGCGGGGCATGAGATACTTGAGTTGGGGACAGTTTGTTACATGGCCTGATAGTCTTCTTCGTTATGTTTCATGAACATTAGGTGCTGAATAGCTATTTGTTGATTCCTTGATATTTTGTAAACCCAGTAACCAAAGCTTTTTGGAAGTAGATTTAGACACACATGAGGTTCTGTGATTTAATTAAAAACTAGAAAGACCAAAAACCCAGTTGGAAGGCATGGGGTCTTGGAATCTGCAGGTTAGAGTTTATAGCTGGGCTCTGACGTACATTAGCCACGGGATGCTGGTGAATGCACTGCTCTTTGAACCTATTTTCTCACCTATAAAATGAAATAAAAACCACAACAAAAAATTCCTACCCTGGGTTGATGACGAGGATATAATAAAGGCATAAAGCAGTGCTCTCAAGAAAGCATGGGTTCTGGAGTTCACTTCCCAAGATCATCTCTGCCACTTTCTAGCTGTGTGACCTCGGGTAAGTTACTTAAACTCTTTGTGTCATAGTTTCTTTATTTGCAAAATATCTTGCTCTTAAGATTTTTATGAATATTGAATGACAATAATTTGTAAAATGATTAGAATGTTGCTTGGCATATTGCTTGTTAAATAAATAAACAACCAATTAAAAATAAAACATATAAAATAAAGCACATGGTTTAGTGCTCAGTTACTGGCAGGCTCTGCTACTTCTATAAGGAAAGCTGCTGCTGCTGGTACCACTGCACACAACTGTTTGGCAGGCAGACTCATTTGCCTGCTGACATTGGTCTTGGTAGTGGAAACTAAAGTTATATTGTAATCCAATTCTAGCCCAGCCCAATCAGCTGTAGCCCCAGCTTAGTACAACTTGCACAAGGATCTAGAGAAAGACTTGTCTATTTGTTCCAACAGAACAAATATGCTGGCCTCTGTCCTCCATCCCACAAAGGTTCCTAAAGGGGCTCTGAATCTCAGCTTTACTCCTATTTAGCTGTGGTCTATGAACAGTCCTGCCCTCATAGGAAACTACTGGGAGTCTTGTCTGCTAGTACCACCATTTTGGGCTTGCCAATATCAGTTCCATAGCAGCTTCAGAATTAGCCCTCAAGCTCAGTTTCATTCCCTTCCATCTGTGGTCTGGGAACCATTCTGCCCAGCTTAGATCCCACTGAAAGATGCACTCATGGGTCTCTGTGACAGGCTTGCAAGACTCTTTACCTCAGTGTATCCTTAAATGGCTCTGGATATTGGTCTCACACCCTCTCAGTTATGGACAGAGAGCCGTTCTGCCTTCCTGCAGGTCTGGAAAGAGTCATATCCTGCAGGCTGATGCCCTGATCTCAGTTCCACTGTGGATCTTAAAACAGCCTTATTAATTGGCTCTATTCCTCCGGCAACAGTCTGAGATCAGCTCTTCTTAATCGGGAACTTACTGGGAGACACGGATGTTTGTGACCCAGGAGTCAAGCCTGAAGATCTTGGTCTCAGCTGTGGACCTGAAAAAACCTTGTATCTCTGTTTCAGTCCCTTTCAGCCACAAACCAGGCAGTACAGCCCAGGAATCCATGCTGTGATCCAACAGGAACACTCTCAGAGACCCTGAGGAAGCTACGTCTGACATTGCACATGGTAACAGGCCCACTCCCTGTGAACCCTGAAGCAGACCCTCATCACAGCCCCACAGACTAAGATCCTGGAGACAGTCATGTCCACTTAGGGTCCAGATAGGCCCCATACCCACTAGTGCCCCTGAGAATAGGCCAAACAAATGTGGTCTTCACTGCAGACAAAGCATCAACCATATGATGTGGATCTAACCCCATTCAGCTGCAATTCCAGAGACAATCCCATTATCCCAGAGAACTAACAGGAAAATACTTCACCTTCCTGAAACTAGTCTGTAATGACTAAAAGAGGTGTTTGTGTCTTCAAATTCATTAACACCAATGCAGGACTATGTGGATAGCAAAGAATCAAGTAAACATGACGCCAGCAGACAGACCTTATAAAGCCCCAATCATCAACTGAAAAGAAGAAATGAGAAGATACTAATTGCCTACAAAAAATTCAAAATAATAATCTTAAAGAAGTTTAATGAGATGTGAGAAAATACAGGTAGAGAGCTAAATAAACTGAGAAACATGATGCAGGAACAAAATGAGATGTTTGATGAAGAAATAGGAACTATAAAAATGAATCATACAGAAATCTTAGAGTGAATAATATCAAGACAGAACTGAAAAATTAAAAAGTTTCAACAGCAGCCTTGATTATGCAGAAGAAATAGCGAACTTGAAGAAAAGTTATTTGAAATTACCCAATTAGAGGGACAAAAAGAAAACGAGATTGAGAAAGAGTGAAAGAAGCATAGGAGATCTTTGGGATATCATAAAACATATGAACATATGAACTACAGGAGCAGCTGAAGGGGAAAAGGGGAAGAAATCTTATTCAAAAAAATAGTCTGAAAACTTCTCAAATCTTGAGAGAGAGAGGTGAAAATTCAGTTTCAGGAAGCTCAAAGGATTCCAAGCAACATAATCCAAAAAAGAATGCTCTGAGACACATTAAAATCAAATTTTCAAAAGTCAGACAAAGAGATAATCTCAAAAGAAGCAAAAGGAATGAATCTCATTACATATAAAGGACTTCCCATAGGGCTGTCAGTGGACTTCTTAACAGAAACCTTGCAAACCAGAAAGGATTTGGATGACACATGTAGAATGCTAAAAAACATTCTGCTAACCGAATAAATTTTATTTATTCAGTAAAGCTGCCCTACAGAAATAAAGAGTTAAAGACATTCCAAGATAAACAATAGCTAAGGGAGTTTATTACCATGGTACTGGTTTTGCAAGAAATGCTAAAGAATGAAACAAAAAGATGACAACAGTATGAAAACATATAAAAGTATAAAACTCCTTGCTAAAGGTAAATATATAGTTAAATTCAGAATAATACTGTAAATATGGTATGTAAACCATTCTTAAGTCAAGCAGATGAGTTAAAAAACAAATATGTTAAAAACATAACATAGCTATAAACAATTGGTTAATAAATACACAATAAAAACAGATGTAAATCATAACATCAATAGCATAAAATATAGGGGCAGAGAGAAGTAAAAGTTTAAAGTCTTTGTATGCAACTGAAGTAAGGCACTATCATCTTATGTATAGCCTCATGGAAACAACAAAGGAAAAAACCTTTAGTAAAGACACAAAAGGTAAAGAAGAAGAAATCAAGGCATACCCTTGCAAAATAATGCAGCAAGTCACAAAGAAAGACAATAAAATTAGAAGACAGTAACAAAATAACTACAAAACCGTCATAAAAATTTAACAAAATGCTGGCAATAAGTCCTTACCTATCAGTAATAACTTTAAAGTAAATGGATTTAAGCTTCCAGCCAAAATAAACAGAGTGGCTGGATGGATTAAAAAAAAAAAGTAAAAACAAGATCCAACTCTATGCCTTCTACCAGAGCCTTACTTTAGCCTTAGAAACACACATAGACTGAGATTAAACTGCTGGAAAAAGATATTTCAGGCAAATGGTAACCAAAAGAGAGCAGAAGTAGCTAAACCTCCATCAGATAAAATAGTCTTAGGTCAAAATGTAAAAAATGACAAGGAAGTTTATTATATTATAAAGGAAACAGTTCATCAAAAGGATATACATTGTTAAATACATAGTCTCAATACTGGAGCATATAAATACATAAAGCAAATGTTAATAGTTTTAAATGGTGAGATAGATTGTAATGCAATAATATAGAACATTCCATCCAGCAGCAGCAGAATGTACATTCTTCTCAAACACACAAGGAACATTTTTCAGGATAGAGATAATATGTTAAGCCACAAAACAAGTTTTAAAAAATTTAAGAGAATGAAGGTGTATTAAGTATATTCTCTGATCAAAATGGAATGAGACTAAAATTTAATAAAAGGATACATTTCAGAAAATTCACAAATATATGGATATTAAATATGCTTCTGAACAATGGATCAAATGCTAAATTAAAAGAGAAATTTTAAAAGTGTAATACCTCGAGACAAATGGAAATGCAAACACAACTTTGGGATGAAGCAAAACCAGTTTTCAAAAACTGCTTTTTAAGCAGTTCTAAAAGGGAAGTTGATAGCAATATATACCTACTTCAAAAAAGGAAATCTCAAATAATCAACTTAATGTTATACCTCAAGGAACTACAAAAAGAACAAACTAAGCCCAAAATCAGCAGAAAGGAGGAAATAATAAAGATCAGAGCAGAAATAAAAAAAGGTAGAAACTAGAAAGACAACAGAAATGATCAATGAAACTAAGTTTTTCTCTTTTAAATACAAAATTGACAAACTTTTAGCCAGACTAATGAAGAAAATGAGGTAAGACTCAAATAAATAAAATGCAAAACAAAAAAGGATATATTACAACTGATACCACAGAAATAAAAAGGATCATGAGAGACTAATGTGAACAATTACATGCTAAAAAATTGGACTTCCTAGCACAAATAATTTATGTAAACATACAACTGATCAAGACTGAATCAAGAAAAATAGAAATTTTGAACAGACTAATAATGGGTAAGGAGATTGAATTAGTAATAGAAAATATCTCATCAAAGAAAAGCCCAGGACTCGATGGCTTCACAGTGGAATTGTACCACATATTAAAAAACAAAAGAAAACAGAACACAAAATTAATAAGGACGTGTCAAACTCTTCCAAGAAAATTGAAGAAGAAAAAATACTTCCAAGTAATTTTACAAGGTACCATGTGGCTGATAAGAAAGCCAGCCACAGACACTAGAATAAGCGAAAATTACCCTGAATAATATTCCTGAAGAATGTAGATGCAAAAGTTCTATTTAACAAATGGAATCCAACAGCACATCAAAAGGATAATACACCATGATTAAGTGAGACATATCCCAGTGAAGCAAGGATGGTTCAACATATAAAATGCAATGTGACATCACATTAACAGAAAAAGAACAAAAATCATATGGTCATCTCAATAGATACAGAAAAAACATTTGACAAAATTCAACATCCTTTCATGGTAAAATCTCCAGACAAATTAGCCGTAGAAAGACTGTACCTTGACACAGTAAAGTCCATCTATGAAAAGTTCACTGCTAACATTACACAAAACAATGAAATGCTGAAAACCTTTTTTCTGAGATCAGACACCAGACAAGATGCTCACTCTCACGTCTTCTATTTAGCATAGTACTAGCAGTTCTAGAAAGAGCAATTAAATAAAAAAAGAAAGTAAAGGCATTCAAATAAAAAAAGAAAAAGCAAATTTTTCTGTTTATTGAGGACATGTTCTTATATGTAGGAAACCCTAACGATTCCAGCAAAAACTGTTATAACTAATACACAAATTCAATTTGTATGGTACAAATAAAATTATTTGTACAAAGTAAACATGCAAAATTAGCAGCATTTTTTACACTATAACTAATTATCTGAAAAAGAAATTAAAAAAAAACCTCATTCAAAATAGCATCAAAAATTAAAATAAAATTCTTAGGAGCAAATTTAACCAAGGAAATGAAAAATCTGTTTGCTGAAAACTGTAACATGGATAAAAGAAATTTTAGATGACACAAATAAATGGAAAAGTATCCTGTTCTCATAAATTGGAAGAATTAAATATGTTAAAATGTTCATACTACCCAACATGATCTACAGATTTAATTCAATCTCTGTTAGAATTCCAATGTCATGTTTCATGAAACTAAACAAACAAACAAAAATAACAAAACCACCTTGATATTCATATGTAACCGCAAAAGACCCCAAATAGCCAAAGGAATCTTGAGCAGAAAGAAGAAATCTGGAGGCATACATATCTTACTTCAAAACCTACTACAAAGCCATAGTAATCAAAACAGTGTGGTGCTGGAATTAAAACAGGCACATTGATCAGTGGAACAGAATATAGAGCCAAGAAATAAACTCACACATTTATGGTCAATTAATTTTTGACTAAAGCGCCAGGAACACATAATGAAGAAAGGATAGGCTCTTCGATAAAGGGTGGCGGGAAGACTGGATATCCTACAGAAAAATGAAATTGGACCCTTATTTTATACCATATGCAATAATCTACTCAACGTGGATAAAAGGCTTAAATGGAAGACTCAGAATTGTAAACTACAAGAAGAAACATAGAGGAAATGCTCCATGACCTTCGTTTGGGCAAAGATTTTTGGATATGACCCCAAAAGCACAGGCAACAAAAGCAAAAATAAACACACCAGATTGCATGAAACTAAAAAGCTTTTGCACAGCATAGGAAACAATTGAGTGAAGAGACAGCCCATGGATTGGGAGAAAATATTTTCAAACCATACATCTGGTAGGGGGCTAATATCCAAAATATATAAAAATCTCAGACAACTCAATAGCAATAAAACAACCCAATTAAAAAGACAAAGGATCTGAAAGATGCTACTCAAGATATACAAATGGCCGATAATACATTAAAAAGGGCTCATCATTACTAATCATCAAGGAAATGCTCATTAGGTGTACTATGAAATATCTCTCCACACTGGTTGGAAATGCTATGATCAAAAAGAAAAATGATAAGTGTTGGCAAGGATATGGTGAAAGGGGAACACTCGTGCACTCTTGGTGAGAATGTAAATTAATGTAGCCAGTATGGAAAACAGTAGAGAAGTTCTTCAGAAAATGAAAAATAAAATTACCATATGATCCAGTGATCCTACTACTGGATATATGTCCAAAGGAATTAAAATCAGTGTGGCAAAGATAAACCTGCACTCTCATGTTCATTCTAACATTATTCACAATAGCTAAGATATGGAAGCAACTTAAATGTCTCTCAACCAATAATCAGATAAAGAAAATGTATATATACAGAATGGAGTACTATTACTTACATAGTGGAAACCTTAAACAAGTGGAAAATCCTTTAATTTGTGACAACATGGATGAATCTGGAAGACATTATACTAAGTGAAACAAGCCAGGTACAGAAAGAAAAATACTTATTGACTGGCTACATTATGTTAGATGCTACAGAGCACTAGAGACGCACCAGTGAACACCATGCTTCCATGTTCCACATTTTAGTCCAGCCAGTCAATAACCATGAAAGGTATGCATCTGATAGTATGTCAGCAGGAAAGAGAGAAAGCAAGGCACAGTGACAGGAGAGTCAGGAGTGTGTAGCTTTAGTGAGCCTATAACATTGAAATGATTGGAAGTGGTGAGGGAGTAAGCCATGGTCTTTCTGGTGGAAGAGCCAGAAGTAAGTGCAAGTGCAAAGGTCCTGAGACCAGAGCTTGCCTAGTGTGACTGAGATCCACAGAGATTCCAGTTTGGCTGAACAGAAGGCTTGATGGTGGGAGTGGAAAGAGGTTAGCTGAGAGAAGGGAGAGAGTTGAAAGGTGCACTTTTTCAGCCACGGAAAGAGCTTTGGCTTTTATTAAGACTGTGATGGAAGGCATTGAGAAAGTTGTTAGAGGAAGCATGGATGATATCACTTGGCTTTAACAGAATCTCTTTGGTCCCAGCATTGAGCATAGACTGTGAGGGAAGCAAGAGTGGAGGCAGGCAGAAAGATTAAGCTTTGCTTTTGCATTAATCCTGTTGCAGATGGTGATAGATTGGATGAGAATGGAGGAGATGCAGGTTATGTGAAGGAGGCTGATTCTGGGAATTTTCTTATGGTGTGCCCAACAGCTCTGTCTTTGTTCTCACTAACACTGACATCAGCAGCAGAAAATCTGTAAATATACAGGTTCACAAGTCCTCAGGAGGATATGGTATAAGTTGGAAGGCTGAATGACAGAACAGGGATCTGTTATTTTTAAAACAAACTGGAGCAGTGGACTCAGGATAGATTATTCTGTAGCAAATGCCCGGCTTACCCAAACCAACCATATAGATAGATGAATTATGTCATCAAACTGGCAGTGTGACAAATTTATATTAGCAGTAAGCTCAGTAGGTATGACGTTCCCTTCAAGAAGTGAATGTGAATGCTGGCCAGGCATGGTGGCTCACACCTGTAATCCCAGCACTTCGGGAGGCTGAGGTGGGTGGATCACTTGAGGTCAGGAGTGAGACCAGCCTGGATAACATGGTGAAACTCCATCTCTACTAAAAATACAAAAATTAGCCGGGTGTGGTGGCATGTGCCGGTAGTCCCAGCTACTCAGAAGGCTGAGGCAAAATTGCTTGAACCCGGAAGGTGGAGGTTACAGTGAGCCGAGATCACGCCACTGCACTCCAGCCTGGGCTACAGAACAAGACTCTGTCTCAAAAAAAAGAAGAAGGAGAGGGAGAAGGAGAAGGAGAAGGAGAAGTGAATGCTATATTAATATAGTGCTTAAGAAAAGGGAGGAGAAAGCTCATTTTTTTCTCTACTCTGTTTAAACCATGTCTCATATATTGACATTGTAATGATTTTTCATGTTCTCAGAAGGATAGGCAAGCTGAACAAAATTAAGACAAATATAAACAGTGTGATTATAATTATCATATAGTTATAATCAATTGTGTAACATAAATATGATTCAAAGAATTAGAGATATCACATCTGAAAAGAGAAGTATTTTGCAGGGTTAGGGAGGGTAATAAATAGTTTTAAATAATTGGCTCCTTTGCCTATGGGGGTGCCATTCTTTCATTCCTTTACTTTCTTAATAAACTTGATTTCACTTAAGAAATTGATGTCTGGCATGACTAGCAGAGGATACTTGGATTTTTCTATGAGATTCCAGTGTGGACACACTGGCAGAAACCACAAATACATAGCTTTCACTTTTATGTAAAAAAAAAATGTCCACCATCCAGAGTACTTCAAAGATGAAATGGTTTAATGTACACAGTTGTGAGTTGTCTATCACTGGAGGTGCTCAAGATTAGACTGTTGCACTGGATGATCATGCAGCAGTCTTCCAGTCTAGAGATCCTATTTTTCTATGCTTTTACTTTGCTGGAACTACAGCACTTGTATCTTATTTCCTGAGTTGGATTGTAAATTCCATAAAGGCAGAACACATTATTCATCTTTGTTTTTTTCCGCAACACCCAGAACAATGTTTTACTTATTTTTGATGCTAAAAGAATTCTTGGAGAAAGAACAAGCACGTGGTTTGTGAAAGTGTTACAGATTTGATTTCAGCCCTATTTTAGACACACACTGGATTTGTCAAGAGGTAGTATAGGAATATACTACTTCTATTTTTGACTGACATATTCCAGGAAGGGGAAACAGGGTTCATTTTTAATGTTAATCTCATAGTGGAATTTTTAAGCCTCTATTTGCTTTCCTTTTGACCACAGCCCTGCTTTGGGAGGGTGTGTCCAAACAGAGAGCCAGATAGCTGAGGAACCAGTGTGAGGTGTGGTGGCCTCACCAAGGCAGCCAGAAGCTTGGGGGAGCCGGGAACAGCGCTCAAGCTGCAGCTCTTAGGGCCTTCAAAGGGTCAAAACTGCATGAATTTAAGTCAAGGGCCCAATTTATGAAGGTAGAGCAGGGCCCTGGCTAGAAGATAGGTCCTAGTGTGACGTGCCAGGTAGACCTTGCTCAGAAAAAGAACAAGCTAAAGTAAAGGACCTCCAATTGCTGCAAACAGCTGTCAGTGGTGTATGGGGAATCTGAATAACTTTTAACTTACGGCACGAGACATCCTTGGTAGAAGCTACTTTGCCTAGTCAATTTATGACCATGGACCTGGAGTGAACTTGTAGTCCTCATAATGGGACACAGGTCTTTTTCTGTTTTCTCTCCATCTTGCTGTTTCTTCCAGGAAGCAACAAAAGAGGAACAATTCTGCAATTGTGCTTTTCTAGTTAAGAGAGAGGACAGATGCAATACCATATCCAGGATCCAAAATAATGTCCTTTTGTGTTTCTCTCTTCTTTTGTTCATGAGCATGATGAGAATCAGGGACAATGGGAACACAGCCTTCTTGGTTCTATCTTGCCAGGGCTTATACCTAAGCCTGCATACTCACCACACTCACTGCAATCCAGGCATCTGCCGTTCATTAGAATTATTTAAATGAGCATCTCCAAAGTTTTGGGGCCATGTCTTCTCAGCCCCTGTGGGGTACCTGGAAAAGAACCATTTCTGGGTTAGTGTTATTGATGGGGCTGGGGCTAGAGGGTCACAGCCAGGTGTCCAGAGCCTCGTTATCACCACAGACCGTGTCTGCCATCAGGGAACATTCTGTTTATTTTTCACTGAGCGGGTTTGAATGATTCCCTTCCTCTGTTGTGCCATTTCCCTTAAGTTAAATGATGGACTCTGAGAAGGCCCACTATTCATCCAACATCTGTTTCTCTGATTTTCTAGGCTTCTTGTTGTTTTGAAGTGCTCAGAATCAGTGTTTTAAGTGCATGTGGGCATAATATTTAGTATATTAATACACACTAGAGACAGTTCTGCCTACTAGAAAGCCAGGTACTACAGGGTTATAAAAGTCATTTGATACCTTGTAAAGCCCAAGAAACCTCGCCAATGCCCAGGCCCCATTTCTTGATGTAGTCAGGTGATAACACGTGTACACTTGTACAGCCTTCTCCAGCAAGTGCCAAAAGTTCATGCTAAGTACTACATAAATTGTCACCTAATTAAGTACTGTTATGGTTTGGATCGGGGGGAAGTGTAAACTCGATTCTCCTTGGAGAGCAATATGCAGAAATATGATGTGGAATTAATTGTATGGGTCCAGGTCAAAGATCAAAGTACAAGTGGAATTGCCTTTGCAAAGGGAGAATTTGTAAAAGATTTTTCTTGGCGTCTCAATAATTTCATTTTTTATTCTTTGATTCCTGCCAGCCTGCAACCCTTTCCATGTCGTTAAATCTTTCCTTCTGTATCTTTCCAAACTACTTTATATAGCATTTTGCATACTAAATAATGTCAATTGTCTGGCAGAGGCTAAGCTATTGTGTACGATTCTCTCTCACCATGAAATTTTCTTAGTTCCTCAAATGTAATTTAATGCCTTGCAATTCAGAGCCTTTGCTTTTGTACATTTTCTCCTCTCAAATAGAAACCTCGTTTTTTTCCTTCTCCGGCTAGCATCTGGGGACATTTTTAATGTTCATTTGAAAGGTCTTTTTACTTGCAAATCATTTTCTTATTAGCTTGAGGTCTGAGGCAACACCTTTGCATTTCCAAAACACAGTGTGTTCCCTCTGATCTATTATTTCTACAAGTTCAATGTAGCATATATTACAATTTATCATATATTATTATATGCTCCCTGACTCACTTGTTAACTCCTCTATGTAACACACTGTTTGGGAGAAAAGATTTTGTGTTTCTGGCACTAAATATGCTAATTGGCACCCAGTGACACTAGTACATACTTGTGGAATGAGTAAATTAATACATGAATAAATGAAGCTATATCCAGGGACCATGCTGAGTAGAGACAAGCTTTATTTTCCCAGTCTGACTCTTTCTATCAACAGAATTCATCTGCTGTGTTGCAGTACTTTTCTCATTTTCAAATTCAGCTCCATTAAAAAAAATTATATGTGGAGGAAGGAATGATGGGAAAAAAACAGAAACAATTATATGTATACATGTCAGTCTGACTCACCTTACTTGCTATAATGTCCTCAGGGACAGTGGTGGAAATACTTCACTCAACTTGGCAGAGCAAGAAGAATGAGTTTGGAGAACACATCAAACATCAGCAGCTCAGCTGAGGGAGTTGGAGTCTTTATTTCCAGTCCAAGAACTGGATATGTTCTCATGGTGAGAAGAACAGAGTGTAATAATTTTGTGTGAGACTCTCAGCTGGCAATGCTCATGAGAAAACGCCTTGCTCAGGTTTGAATGGCGTGAACTCAGAAAAGGGCCTATGAGGTTGAGTCTGTTTTAAATATCTCTCTACGTGAATCATCTTGGTACCAGATTTTTCAAACTCATGGTGCTTTGGATAGCTTCCTCTCTCTGGAATTAAGTGTATATGTTGGCCAGGGCAAGCGAGGCAATGGCAATCCCGGCTTAAGTGATTCCTGGAGGAATGTTTTAGTTAATTGGGTAACAAAGTTGAAAGAAGTAACTCAGAAGAACAAGACATTGCCTTCAAGCAAGTTACCTTCAAATAATGTTACCTTCATTTACCTAGAAGCCATCTTTCAAGTTCTTGAAAGAAGCTTAGGCTGAGGTATACAGTCCAGAAGAAATCCTACAGCCTATTATAGAAAAACAAAATCTGGAGGGGAGTCTTAGGGTTTACAAGATGGGAAAGAGCCGTAAATACTGCCTTGTTCTCCTGCTCTGGCTTCCTTCTCTGGGCTGAGAAATAAGACAAAAGAGTAAAACAAATAGAGTCAGTGAAGGACATGGCTCAGTGAGACAGAAAGACTGCCCAAGTCATAGACAATGCATAGGATTTCAAAACTTGTGGTTAAGAGGGACAAAGGAAAACAAGTATACCCTAAGGGCAACCTGTTCCCAAGAGGGAGGGAGAAGTAGCCACTGGTATAGACATCCTTCCCTTTATTTTCTGTAAAATTGACCCATTAGACATAATAGACATGTCTTTCCTTTTCTGCTAAGATGTAGGATGTAAGAGAACAGTGAGACCAAGAATATTCTGTTGACAGGCCTCCTTCCAAGTGGAAGAAACAATCAGAAATGGGACAAAACATCACAGCCACACCCACCATGTGTCCCATATGTTGCTTGCATGAGCCGATGTGGCCCTCACTACAACCCAATATGTACGAGGTACCATTCATATGCTCAGACTCAGGCGCACATCTGGATCCAGATTGTCTTGGGTTTGTAATTTGACTTCCTTATTTGCTAGCCTTGTGACTATTGCCAATGACACAACTCCCTGTGACTGAGATTCCAAAAGGGCAAAATGGAGACAATGGAAGTGCCTCTCTCACAGGTGTCATGGAGATTAATCTATTAGTACATGCAATCTAGAACTATATGTCATACTGAATTTAACAAGCAGTGGAAGTGTGTGGTATTATTATATTCACAGATTGAAAAGTAAAAGCGAAACCACAGAGAGGTAGAGTAATGTAGTCACAGTGCCACAGATAACAAAGGATATTGGAGAGGTTATTTGAATTTGGGTCTGTCTGGCCCTGGTGCCTATGATTTATGTTACCTCATTATGCATCTCTCAAATGGTATGTTAGGTAAGAGTGAAGTCCACATGAGATAGATATGCTAATGCTTAAACGGATTAAATTGATCCTCCATCCACACCCATGGAGATCAATGCCACCTTCGTTAACTATGAGGAGGGTACTGGAGTTCCATACGTACACACATTATGTCCTTTTAATAACTCCTTCTATATGCCATCTGAGCGGAAGAAATTCCAGAAGCCAGAGTGCCTAATAGGCTTTTGGGAGACTCTTCAATTAAAAGTTATTAAATCTACTCTTCCTTTTTTTGGGCCTATTTATGTCTTAAAATAATTGCCCTTAATATTTTTGTGTCCTGGACCCATAGGGAATGTGTTGGTAGCTATGGTCCTTCTTCTACATGCATATCAAAGGTGCATACATACTGGGAGTATTCAAGAACCCCAGGGTTAAAAATTATGTTTATATATGTTCCTTTCTTCTTCCCTGCCCTTTGTTCTCTCCTCATTTAACCCAAATGATATTTAAACTATCATGTCCCACCAGCTCAGGTTCTCCAGGAAATTCTCTACCATTCTTCAGGCCACTGTGGTCTCCTCAATCTCTGTTTTCTGGAAGCTTATGAAGTAGGTATCACAGGGTCTGGCCATTGTCTTGTCTTCTTGTCCAAGCTGCCATGTTTTGTTTACCCACTTCTCCTTGGAGGCAGCTTTAGAATTTCTTTCTCTGCTAAAGCAAATAATTAGTGCCACAAACATGACAGGCACTGAAAATGTGAATGTGGAATGAACAAGTAAATGTAGTATGAAACTGGCCGGGTGCAGTGGCTCATGCTTGTAATCCCAACACTTTGGGAGACCAAGGTGGGTGGATCACCTGAGGTCAGGAGTTTGAGACCAGATTGGCTAATATGGTGAAACGCTGTCTCTACTAAAAATGCAAAATTAGCCAGGCATCGTGGCACACACCTGTAATCCCAGCTACTTGGGAAGCTGAGGCAGGAGAATCACTTGAACCTGGGAGGTGGAGATTGCAGTGAGCTGAGATCATGCAGCTGCACTCCAGCATGAATGACAAGAGCTTACTCTGGCTCAGAAAAAAAATGCTATGAAACAATTTAATAAGAAAGGTGGGATGTATAACATTAGTGCAAGGTGTTTCGTGTTCTTTCCTTTTTGGAGACTATATTAATATTTGTAGCTGTTGCCCCTGTTTCTACTAATCTATCAAACTTTACATCAACCTGCTTCTCTCCCTTGAATAGCTCTAGGACTTACTTACCAGGTCATCATGTGGAGAAATGAGGTCACATTAACATTGATAAGCACATTTCATTGGTTTAAAATTCCAACTTCATACCTTCATAGCTGTAGATTCCTACTCTGGAGGCTCTCAGTTCCTCCCAGCAGTCATGATAGGTAATGAAACGTGTGCTCAGAAACACACCTCTACATGATCCTTGTCTCCATGTTCTTTTTGTGGTCTGATGAGGGACACACCACACCACTGTTCTGCTGGAAGTGTGTTGATGAGACTGCACTGGACTAGGTGCCACTGCACGGCACTTCTCTGCTGGTGACCACTCTCCAAGGTGGGAATGAACTTACCCCCAACTCTGTTTCCTGCTTCAACACCTGAACCCTAGAATAGCACCTTAAGGTCTCAGAGAATCTTGCTAAACAACCACTTCTCCTCCTCTTCCATCTCCTCTTCCTCCTCCTCCTGCTCCTGCTCCTCTTCCTCATTCTCCTCCTCCTCATGTGGACAAATGAGGTCACATTAACATCCTCCTCCTCCTCTTCCCCCTCCTCCTCCTCCTTCTTCTTCTTTCTCTCTCTTTTAATATAGAAAACTTTATACACATTTGCATGTCATCATGGAAATGGTGCATGGTGGGCCATGCTATTCCTCTCTGGATCAGATTTGCACAGAGGCCATGCTATTCTTTCCTGGATCACTCCAGTTTTAGCATATGTGCTACGGAAGTGAGAATCCCCTAAACCACTTCTTAGCCTTCTGGCTCTGGTTGAACTTTATATAGACGCTATGATTTGGTTTCCAGGGTTGATTGAGAAACAGATGACTTTTCATTCTCGTCTTACTTATCACCTCTCCTTCAGGTGCCCATGGTCAATGTTCTTTCCTTTTTCCTCAGAAATACATAAGCAGTGATGGCAGCTAATGTTTAGTGAATGTTAAGTATAGTCAGATTTTTTTCTGTGTTTTCATGTATTAAAAAGTGTATTATCCTTACAGCTTTTTGAAGTAAGTGATATTATTTTTCCTTGTTTTACAAAGAAGGTAAGTGAGGCATAGAAATATTAGGAAACTTGCTCAAAGTCTCATAGCTAGTAAGCTGTGGAGCTGAAATATCAACCTTGGCAATTTGGCAGGTTGCAAGGTGTTAACCACTGACTACATATCTCATAGAAACTAACTTGAGGCTTGCTAGCGTTCTTGGGTCCCAAATGCACATCCTCAATTCATGTTTAGTTCTCAATTCCATGTACCATCTCCTACTGCTATTTCCAGATCCAGATTTCATTCTTGTCTCTAGACTTTCCCACCCCTGTCAACCAGGTTTGACTACTTCTTTCTTTGTGCCACTGTCAATCCTGTCAATCATTTCAGATATAGCACTTTTATTACCTGGTACATTTTTTATTAATAAAATGTCATATTTTATTGAGGTATATGTTTCATTCAATGAAATGTAAAGATCTTAGGCGTACAGTTTAATCAGTTTTGATAAGTACATATAATCCATGTAACTCATATCCCTATAAGATATGGAACTCCATCACCCCAGGAAGTTTCCTCATGCCACTTCCAGCCAACTTCCACATATCCTTCTCTCTTAAACCAACCGGTGTTCTGATTTCTTTTACCATATGTTTAGTTTTGCCTAGAACTTCATATAAATGAAATCACATAGTGCATATTTGTGCATGAATTATTTTTATTTCACTCAGCACACTCTATTTGAGATTCATTCACATTGTTGCATGTATCAGTAGTGTATTTCTTTCGTTGCTGCTATGAAGTAGTATTCCATTATATGCATATATCAGAATTTATTTATTCAGTGAATATCATGAAATTTATATTTCTGTTGGAACATTTGAGTTTTTTTAAGTTTTTGGCTTTTATGAATAAAGAGTTCAGAATAGTAGGAAAAAATATTTTTGTGGACATAGAACTTAAGTTTTTATTTCCCTTAGGAAAATGCAGAGAAGTGAAATTCATGGATTATAGGGTAGAGTATATGTTTAGTTTTCTAAGAACCTGTCAAATCATTTTCCAGAATGATTTTTACTATTTTACATGCTCACCAGCCATGTTTGAGAGTTCCAGTTGCTTTTCATCTTCATCAATTCTTGTTATTTTCAGTTTAAAACACTTTAGTGACTTTAGTAGGTATGTAGTAGATACCACCATGTGGTTTTAATTTGCATTTTCCTGATGACTAATGAGGTTGAGCACTTTGTTACAGGCTTTAGCCATTCACTTATTTTCCTCTGTGGGATGTCTGCGCCAGTATTTCACTCTCTACCTTTCTCCACACTGCCATTTTTAAGTAGTTTGATTGGTTTCTTATTTTTGGGTTGTAGGTGTTCTTTATGTATTCTGGGTACAATCCTTTGTCATATTTATCCTGCAAATATTTTTCTCCCACTGTGTGCCTTGCCTAGTCATTTTTAATTTTTTGTTTTTTTGGTGAATAAAAGTTTAAATTTTGATAAAATCCAATTTATCAGTTCTTTTCTTTTTTGACTAATATTTTCAGGGTTCTGCACAGAAAATCTTGCGTATACCAAGGTCATAAAGATATTCTCTTATACTTTATAATCTATCTCCTACTTTTAGGTCTACAATCTATTTTTTTCATGTAATGTGAAGTAAGAGTTTATTTTTTATATATACATATATGATATATATTTTATAATACTTATAAATTTTTACCTTATAAATATTCAGTTGTTTCAACACAATTTATTGAAAATACTTTCTTTCCTTATTAAATTACTTCAACTATTTCATCAAAAATCAATTGACTGTAAGAGTACCTTATTCCCGTTCTTAAAGGAAAAGCTTTACATTGATTGAATTTTGAATGTTAAATCAACCTTGTATTTCTTAAATGAACCTTGATTGCACTGTTGATTATGATGCATTTTCCTTCTAATATATGACTTTTGAATTGCTTATTTTATATAAAAATGATTTTTCTATTTTTATGTGCAATATTGATCATTGGTTTTCTTGCAACTTTTTTTTGAGTGATTTGGGGATAATGGTTATGCTAGGCTCATAAAATAAGCATGAAAGATTGGTATTATTTCTTATTTGATAGAATTCACTGGTGACAACATACGGCTTCAGAGCTTTCCTTGTGGTATGTTTTTAAATTGCTAATTCAATTTTATTAGTAGGACTACTCAGATTTTCTATCTCTTTGGGTCTATAGAATCAATGATGATGCTCTCTCATTTTCATTTCTGAAACTAATAATTTGTGTTTTCTCTCTTTTTTCCTTGATTAATAGAGATTTAACAATATTATTAATCTTTTCAAAAAGCCAAAATTTACTAAGGTTTATTGATTTGCACTGTACTTATTTTTATTTTAATAATTTCTATAATTTTGATTTCTTTCTTGTACTAAGTTCAGGTTTAATTTTCTTTTCTTTTTCTAGCATTTATGGTGAAAACTTAGATCATTTATTTTAAACCTTTATTCTTTTCCAAGATAAACTTATAGATCTTTCAGATTTCCCCTCTGCAGTGCTTTAGTTGTATCCTAGTGCATAGATAGGTCTTAATTATCATTCAGTTCAAAATATTTTCTAATTTTGCTTGCTACTGCTTCTTTGACATTGGTAAATTTGTTGTGTGTTTCTTAATTATCAAGTATCTGAAATTATCCAGGTATCGTTTTTGGCAATAGTTTTATTTTTAATTTTGTTGTATTTAGAGAATATATTCTGTATGAATTCAATCATTTCAAATTTATTGATACTTGTAGCCTATCAAATGTTTTATTGTGGTAAATGTTCTACTGACAGGCAAAAAGAATGTGTATTTTGAAGTTGATGAGTCCAGTATTTTATAAATAACTAGTCAAGTCAATTTAGTGATTAGTGTTGTTCAGATCCTCTGGATAATTACTGAATTTTTTTGCCTGCTTTTTGTACCATGTACTGATAAAGTAGCGTTCAGAATTTCAGCAATTATTTTGGTTTTATTTACTTATTCTTTTAGTTCTTTAGTTTTTTATTTGTGTATTGTAAAGCCTTCTTATGTGGTGAGTATACATTTAAAATGGCGATTTCTTCTTGATAAATTGATTATGCTGTCATTTAAAAATATCTTTTATTAACCTCTGATATTACTCCTTGTCCTAAAGTCTATTTTATCTAATATTAATATAGGGTTTTGGCTGTCTTATGATTCGTATTAGAATGTTATACTTTTTATTCTTTAATGCATTTTGTCTTTCAATTTAAAGTGCATCTAAAAATATACAGCATATAATTGAGTCTTGTTTCTTTTTTTAATTCAATCTGACAATATACAGCGTATAATTGAATCTTGTTTCTTTTTTTAATTCAATCTGACAATTCCTGCCTTTCTGAAGTGTTTTTACGCTATTTACATGATTGCTGATATTGTATTTTATCACTTTGATACTTGTTTTCTGTTTGTCTACTGTGAACTAATACTATGCCCCTCAACTGAAGAGACTTACAAAGGCATGTTTACATTTTTCCTTCTCACCTTTTGTGCTATTTTCACTTTACATTTTACTTTTTAAATGGTTAGTTTTTCCTATGTCAAATTTTTAAAAATAAGAAACAAAAACAAAATTATTTTATATTTATCCATATATTTACCATTTCTTTTACTCTTATATGTACCCTTTTTTGACACTTTTCTTGTGTGAGTTTACACAAATAGGTGTTTTCTTTTGTTTGTTCTTTCTGTTTTTGGCAGAATTTTCTCTTTTTTTGGTGGTGAGAACACAACATAGATCTATCCACTTAAAATTTTAAGTGCATGATATAGTATTGTTGACTATAGGCAAAATGCAGTACAACAGATCTCTAGTAATTATTCATCTTGCATAACCGAGACTTTATATCCATCGCACAGCAACTCTTTCTTTCCACCCCCTCTCAGCCCCCAGCAACCACTGTTCTCTTTGCATTTTGAGTTTGACTATTTTAGATATTTATGTAAGTGGAAACATACAGTATTTACCCTTCTGTGACTCCTTATTTTACTTAGCATAATGAAGTTTGGTTCTTTTATATTGTCACATATAATATAACAGGATTTCTTTCAGTTTTAAGCCTGATAATATTCCATTGTATGTATATTCTACCTTTTCTTTTTCCATTTATCTGTCAATAGGCATTTGTTTGCATGTTGTGAATATTGCTGCAATGAACATTGGAGTACAGGTATGTCTTTGAGTTCTTGATATTATTTCCGTAGATATATATCCAGAATGATTCATGCATCAATTCTATGTATAATATTTAAAAAAAACTTCACACTTTTTTCTATTGTGGCTATCTCAATTTTACATTTACACTAACAATGCACAAAAGTTTCAATATCTCTACATTCTCACCAACACTCTTTTTTTTTTTTTTAATTTTCTTTTTGGTACTATTACCTGTTACACAGGTATGAGATGATACCTCACTGTGGTTTTGATTTACATTTTCTTGATGATTAGTGATATTTAGCACTTAAAAAATATATCCGTTGGTCATTTGCATGCCTTTGGAGAAATGCCTATTCAAGCCCTTTGCTCATTAAAATTTTTTTTTCATTCTTGAGTTGTAGTAGTTTTTTTATATATATTTAGCATATTAATCACTTATCAAATATATAGTTTACAAATACTTTATCCTATTCTGTACCTTACCTCTTTTTTTTCTTGTTTCCTTTGCTGTGCAGAAGCTTTTCTAGTTTGAGGTAATCACACTTGCCTATTTTTACTTTTGTTGTTTATGGTGATAATGTTATATTCAAGAATTTATTGCCAAGGCCAATATTATGAAGCTTTTTCCCTATGTTTTCTCTAGGAGTTTTGCAGTTTTAGATATTATGTTTAAACTTTTCATCTATTTTGAGTTTTTTCTTGGTATGATTTAAGGTAAGGGTCCAATTTTATTCATTTATATTTGCATAGCCAGTTTTCCTAACACTATTTATTGAAATGGCTGTCCTTCCTCATTGTATGTACCTTCTTAGTATCCTGGTCAACGATGAGTTGACTGAATATGCATAAGTTTTTCTATTCCACTAGTCCATGTGCACATTTTTATGACACAATGATACTACCATGATCCCTCTAGTATTGTAGTATAGATTGAAATCAGGAAGTGTGATGCCCCCATCTTTATCCTTCTTTCCCAAAATTGCTTTGATTCTTCAGGGTCTTATGCAGTTCTATGTAGGTTTTATGTTGTTCTTTTCCTATTTCCTTCTTTTTTTCCCATGCCTTGCTACCATAATTCTTTTATTTATTTATTTTTAATATTTTATTGCCCTTTAGATTTGGGGGTACATGTGCAGAACATGCAGGATTGTTGCACAGGTACATAAATGGCAATGTGGTTTACTGCCTCCATCCCTGTTACCTATATCTGGCATTTCTCCCCATGTTATCCCTCCCCAACTCCCTGCCCCTGGCTGTCCCTCCCCTAGTCCTCCCAACAGGCCCCAGTGTGTGATGCTCCCCTCCCTGTGTCCATGTGCTCTCATTGTTCAACACTTACCTATGAGTGACAACATGGGGCGTTTGATTTTCTGTCCTTGTGTCACTTTGCTGAGAAAGATGGTTTCCAGATTCATCCATATCCTACAAAGGACACGAGCTCATTGTTTTTTATGACTGCATAGTATTCCATGGTGTATATGTGCCACATTTTCCTTGTCCAGTCTATCTTTGATGGGTATTTGGGTTGCTTCCAGGTCTTTGCTATTGTAAACAGTGCCACAATGAATGTTTGTGTGCATGTATCTTTATAATAGAATGATTTGTAATAATTTGGATATATACCCAGTAATGGGATTGCTGGGTCAAATGGAATTTCTATTTCTAGGTCCTTGAGGAATCGCCACACTGTCTTCCACAAAGGTTGAACTAATTTACACTCCCACCAATAGTGTAAAAGTGTTCCTATTTCTCCACATCCTCTCCAGCATCTGTTGTCTCCAGATTTTTTAATGATCACCATTCTAACTGGTGTGAGATGGTATCTCAAATTGATTTTGATTTGCATTTCTCTAATGACCGGTGATGATGAGCATCACAGTGCTTTCATATGTTTGTTGGCCTCATATATGTCTTCTTTTGAAAAGTGTCTGTTCATGTCCTTCGCCCACTTTTGAATGGGTTTGTTTGATTGTTTTCTTGCAAATCTGTTTTAGTTCCTTGTAGATTCTGGATATTAGCCCTATGTCAGATAGGTAGATTGCAAATTTTTTTTCCCATTCTGTTGGTTGCTGGTTCACTCTAATGATTGTTTCTTTTGCTATGCAGAAGCTCTGGCATTTAATTAGAACCCATTTGTCTATTTTGGCTTTTGTTGCCAATGCTTTTGGTGTTTTAGTCATGAAGTCCTTGTCTCTGCCTATGTCCTGAATGGTTTTGCCTAGGTTGTCTTTTAGGGTTTTTATGGTGTTAGGTCTTATGTTTAAGTCTTTAATCCACCTGGAGTTAATTTTATTGTAAGGTGCCAGGAAGGTGTCCAGTTTCTGCTTTCTGCACATGGCTAGCCAGTTTTCCCGACACCATTTATTAAAGAGGGAATCATTTCCCCATTGTTTGTTTTGTCAGGTTTGTCAAAGATCAGATGGTTGGGGACGTATGATGTTGCCTTTGAGGCCTCTGTTCTGTTCCATTAATCTATATCTCTGTTTTGGTACCAGTACCATGCTGTTTTGATTACTGTAGCTTTGTAGCATAGTTTGGAGTCAGGTAGTGTGATGCCTCCAGCTTTGTTCTTTTTGCTTAGAATTGTCTTGGCTATGTGGGCTCTCTTATGGTTCCATAGAAGTTTAAGGTATTTTTTTCCAGTTCTGTGAAGAGTGTCATAGGTAGCTTCATGGGGATAGCTTTGAATCTATAAATTACTTTGGTCAGTATGGCCATTTTCACAATATTGATGCTTCCTACCATGAACATGGAATGTTTTTCCATCTGTTTGTGTCCTCTTTTATTTCCCTGAGCAGTGGTTTGTAGTTCTCCTTGAAGAGGTCTTTTACATCCTTTGCTAGTTGTATTTCTAGGTATTTTATTCTCTTTGCAGCAATTGTGAATGGCAGTTCATTCTTCATTTGGTGCTCTTTAGTCTGTTATTGGTGTATAGGAATGCTTGTGATTTCTGCACATTGATTTTGTATCCTGAGTCTTTGCTGAAGTTGCTTATCAATTTCAGGAGATTTTGGGCTGAGACGATGGGGTCTTCTAAACATACAATCATGTCATCTGCAAATAGAGACACTTTGATTTCCTCCTTTTCTGATTGAATAACCTTTGTTTCTTTTTTCTTGCCTGATTGGTTTGGCTGGAACTTCTAATACTATACTGAATAGGAGGGGTGAGAGAGGGCATCCTTGTCTAGTGCCAGATTTCAAAGGGAATGTTTCCAGTTTTTGCCCATCAGTATGATATTGGCTGTGGGTTTGTTGTAAATAGCTTTTATCATTTTGAGATATTTTCCATCAATACCTAGTTTATTGACGTTTTTTTAGCATAAAGCGCTGTTGAATTTTGTCGAAGGTCTTCTCTGCCTCTTTTGAGATGATATGTGGTTTTTGTCTTTGGTCTGTTTATATGGTGAATTATGTTTATAGACTTGCATATGTTGAACCAGCCTTGCATCCCCAGGATGAAGCCTACTTGATTGTGATGAATATGCTTTTTGATGTGCTGTTGCAATCAGTTTGCCAGTATTTTATTGAAGATTTTTGCATCCGTGTTCATCATGGATATTGGTCTGAAGTTTTCTTTTCTTGTTGAGTCTCTGCCGGGTTTTGGTATCAGGATGATGTTGGTCTCATAAAATGGTTTGGGAAGGATTCTCTCTTTTATATTGTTTAGAATAGTTTCAGAAGGAGTTGTACCAGCTCCTCTTTGTATGTCTGGTAGAATTCAGCTGTGAACCCATGTGGACCTGGGCTGTTTTTGGTTGGTAGGCTATTAATTGTTGCCTCAACTTCAACCTTTGTTATTGGTCTACTCAGAGTTTTGACTTCTTCCTGGTTTAGGCTTGGGTGGGTGCAAGGTCCATTAATTTATCCATTTCTTTCAGATTTACTGGTTTATGTGCATAGAGTTGTTTGTAGCAATATCTGATGGTAGTTTGTATTTCTGTGTAATTGGTGGCAATATCCCCTTTATTATTTTTTATTCCATCTATTTGATTCTTTTTTTTTTTTCTTTTTTATTAATCTGGCTAGTGGTCTGTCAATTTTGTTGATCTTTTCAGAAAACCAGCTCCTGGATTTATTGGTTTTTTGAAGGGTTTTTTGGGTCTCTGTCTCCTTCAGCTCTGCTCTGATCTTAGTTAATTCTCGTCTTCCTTTAACATTTGAGATTTTTGATCTTGTTCTTCTAGTTATTTTGATTATAGGGTGTTGATTTTACATCTTTCCTTGCCTCTTATGTGGGCATTTATTGCTATAAATTTTCCTCTAGACGTTACTTTAAATGTATCCCAGAGATTCTGGTACATTGTGTCTTCATTCTCTTTGGTTTTGAAGAACATCTTTATTTCTGCTTTCATGTCATTGCTTATCCAGTCAACATTCAAGAGCCAGCTGTTCAGATTTCATGAAGTTGTGCAGTTCTGAGTTAGTTTCTTAATCCTGAGTTCTAATTTGATTGCACTGTGGTCTGTTACACTGTTTGTTATGATTTCCATTCTTTTGCATTTGCTGAGGAGTGATTTACTTATAATTATGTGGTCAATTTTAGAGTAGGTGTGATGTGGTGCTGAGAAGAATGTATATTCTGTGGTTTTGGGGTGGAGAGCTCTGTAAATGTCTATTAGGTTTGCTTGTTCCAGATCTGAGTTCAAGTCCTGGATATCCTTGTTAATTTTCTGTCTTGTCAATCTGTCTAATATTGACAGTGGAGTGTTAAAGTTTCCCACTATTATTGTGTGGCAGTCTAAGTCTCTTTGTAGGTTGTTAAGAACTTGCTTTATGTATCTGGGTGCTCCTGTATTGGGTGCATATATACTTAGGATTGTTAGCTGTTCTTGTTGCATTGATTCTTTTACCATTATGTAATGACCTTCTTTGTCTCTTTTGATCTTTGTTGGTTTAAAGTCTATTTTATCAGAGACTAGGATTGCAACTCCTGCTTTTTTTTTTCTCTCTCCATTTGCTTGATAAATCTTCCTCCATCCCTTTATTTTAAGCCTGTGTGTATCCTTGCACATGAGATGGGTTTCTTGGATATAGCATACTGGTGAGTTTTGACTTTTTACCCAATTTGCCAGTCTGTGTCTTTTGATTGGGGCATTTAACCCATTTACATTTAAGGTTAATATTGTTATGTGTGAACTTGATCCTGTGATTTTGATGCTAGCTGGTTGTTTTGCCCATTAGTTGATGCAGTTTCTTCACTGTTTCAATGACCTTTACCATTTGGTAGGTTTTTGCAGTGGCTGATATTGGTTGTTCCTTTCTGTGTTTAGTGCTTCTTTCAGGAGCTCTTGAAAGGCAGGCCTGGTGACGAAGTCTCTGAGCCATTGCTTGTTCATAAAGGATTTTATTTATCTTTTGCTTATGAAGCTTAGTTTGACTGGATATGAAATTCTAGGTTGAAAGTTCTTTTCTTTAAGGATGTTGAATATTGGCCCCTACTCTCTTCTGGCTTGTAGGTTTCTGCTGAGAGATCTGCTATGAGTCTGATGGGCTTCCCTTTGTGGGTAACCCAACCATTCTCTCTAGCTGCCCTTAGCCTTTTTTCCTTCATTTCATCCCTGGTGAATCTGATGATTATGTGCCTTGGGGTTGCTCTTCTTGAGGAGTATCTTCATGGTGTTCTCTGTATTTCTTGGACTTGAATATTGGTCTGCCTTGCTAGGTTGAGGAAGTTTTCCTGGATAATATCCTGAAGAGTGTTTTCCAGCTTGTATTCATTCTCTCCGTCACATTCAGGCACATGTATCAAATGTAGATAAGGTCTTTTCACATAATCCCATATTTCTTGGAGGCTTTGTTTATTTCTTTTTACTCTTTCTTTCTCTAATCTTGCCTTCTCATTTTATTTCATTGAGTTGATCTTCAATCTCTGATATCCTTTCTTCTGCTTGGTTGATTCAGCTATTGAAACTTGGGTATGCTTTGTGAAGTTCTTGTGTTGTATTTTTCAGCTCCATCAATTCATTTATATTCCCTAAGCTGTTTATTCTCATGAGCATTTTGTCAAACCTTTTTTCAAGGTTCTTAGTTTCTTTGCATTGGGTTGGAATATGTTCTTTTAGCCCAGAGAAGTTTGTTATTATCCACTTTTTGAAGCCTGTTTCTGTCAGTTCATTAGACTCATTCTCCATCCAGCCTTGTTCTCTTGCTGTTGAGGAGTTGTGATCCCTTGGAAAAGGAGAGGCATTCCGGTTTTGGATGTTTTCATCTTTTTTGCCCTGGTTTCTTCCCATCTTTGTGGATTTATGTACCTGTGGTCTTTGTAGTTGGTGACTTTTGGATGGAGTCTTTGAATGGATGTCCCTTTTGTTGATGATGAAATTATTTCTTTTTGTTTTTAGTTTTCCTTCTAGCAGTCAGGCCCCCCTGCTGTAGGACAGCTGGAGGTCCACTCCAGATCCTGCTTAGACCTGGGATCACCTGCATCGGCTGCAGAACAGTATGGGTTGCTGCCAGTTTCTTCTTCTGTTATCTTTGTCCCGGAAGGATACCTGCCAGATGTCAGCCTGAGCTCTCCTTTATGAGGTGTCTCTTTGGATATACGTGGGTGGGGGAGCTGCTTGAGGAGACAGTCTGTCCATTAGAGAAGCTCAAGTGCTGAGCTGTGAGCTCTGGTGTTCCATGCAGAGCTACTGGGCAGTTACATTTAAGTCTGCTGCAGCAGAACTCATAACCACGTTTTTTTCCCAGGTGCTCTGTCCTGGGAAGCTGGGGCTTTATTTATAAGTTCCTGACATGTTGCTGCCTTTTTTCAGAGACGCCCTGCCCAGTGAGGTGGTAGCCTAGTCACAGTCTGCCAGCAGAGGCATTGCTGAGCTGCCATAGTCCCTTCCCAGCTGCTGTGTAAACTTCCTTGCGGTTTTGTTTATAGAGGTATAGTTAGAACTGCCTTGGTAATGGCAGTTTGCCTCAGTATTGGTGGACTGCCTCTTTAATGGTGGACTGCCTCTGTAGTGGTGGATTGAGTCAGTCGTCTTTTCCTATTTCTGCAAAAAAAAAATGCCATTGGGGTTTTGATAGGAATTATGTTGAATTTGTAGATCATTTTAGAAAGCATAGAAATTTTAATATTATGTTTTTCAATCCATAAACATAGACATATTTTCACTTATTAACGTCTTTATTTTTTGTCAATGTTATATAATTTCCATGTGCAAGTCTTTAACCTCTTTGTTTAGATTTATTCCTAAATATTTTATTATTTTTGAAGCTATCACAAATGAAATTGTTTTCCTAATTTTCTTTTTGGATAGTTTGATGTTAATGTATTAAAACATAAATGATTTTCATGTTTTTTGTGATTTTCTACTGAAACCTCGTAATTGGAATCCTTACCTATCATAAAGGTATTTTGGTCCTCATGTCATTGTCAAATTGGTGTTTCTGTGAGAAGATTAAGGCAGGAATTTCTTATTTTGCTGATTTGCTAATCACTTTTCCCTTTAATGTTCATGACTTTGGGTCTGTTAGTAATGAGTGCTCTCAACTTTGTTTATCAAAAAAGTCTATGCTTTTACCTTTATGTTTGAAACATCATTTGTGGATATAGAATTCTAGGGTCAAAAAATTAAGCACCTTGAGCATGTTCTCTAATTGTTTCCTGGCTAGCTTTGTTTCTGATAAGACCTCAACAGTTATTTTCCTCTTGTAGGTAATTTATTCTATTTCTACAGCTATTTTTTTTTTTTGAGATAGAGTTCAGGTTCAAGTGATTCTCATGTCTCAGCATCCCAAGTAGCAGGAACTACAGGTGTGTGCCACTATACCCAGCTAATTTTTGTATTTTTAGTAGAGATGGGGTTTTGCCATGTTGACCAGGCTGGCCTTGAACTCCTGACCTTAGGTGATCTGCACACTTCGGCCTCCCAAAGTGCTGGGATTACAGGTCTGAGCCACTGTACCTGGCCTCTACAGCTAATTTTAAGATATTCTTTTGGCCTTTGATTTTTTAGCAATTTGATTGTTATGTGCCTAGGCATATTTATCCTTCGTGAGGTCTGATGCTATATTTACTTTATATCTATGTTAGTCTGTTTGTGCTGCTATAACTAAATACCTAACAATGAGAAATTTATTTTAAAAAAACACAGAAATTGATTTCTCACAGTTCTGCAGGTTTGGAGTCTAAGATTAAAGCACTGTCAGGTTCAATTTCTGATGAGGGCCTGGTTTGTACTTCCAAGATAGTGTCTTGTTGCTAAGTTTTTCAGGGGGAAGAAAGGCTGTTCCTCACATGGCAGAATGCACAGAAGGGGCAAAAAAAGATAATACCTCTCAGTCAAATCCTTTTGCATGCTAATGCTAATCCCACTCATGAGGGTGAAATCCTCAAGACTCAATTGGTTCTCAAATGCCACACCTTCCAATGCTATTGTGTTAGGGATTAAGTCTTAACAAAAATTTTGGAGAGAAAAAAACATTCAAAACATAGCACTATTTTTTGATTGAATTTGAAAAATATGGGACCAATAGATTTTTAAATTTTTTTGTACAACTTTAACCTTTTTTGTGGGCTCTAATACAACATTTCCTAGACTACTTTTCATTACCTTGCTGGGATTCTGCTTTTTTCTTTTTTTTTTTTTTTGGTCTTTTTTTCCCTTTGTACGTCAGTCTAAATTGTATTTATTGTCTTTTTGAAGTCGCTGATTTATTCTCTGGAAGTACACAGTTTTTTAAAATTAAATTACTTTATTGAATTTATAACTTCAAATATGACACTTTTTAGGTCTAGAATTTTTATGTGGTTTTTATAACTTTCATTCAGCTTTTTATTATCTCATTTCTGCTACCTTGCCGTGTTGTGTTTCCTTTAATATTTTGAATGTATTTTATAATGGTTGTTTTAATATCCACTTTAAACTCAGCTAAATGCAACGCTGTTTGGGAACCCACTTCTGTTTACTTGCTTTTCTCTTGTTTGTGAGTTACGTTTTCTGACTTTTCTGCATTTATAGTAACATTTTATTTTGAATTTGAGATCGAAAATCTATGTAGTCAAATGTCTGCATTTTCTTGTCTTCCTGTAAGGGTTGTTGAGTTTTGCTTTAGTAACCAGTTAATTTACTTATGGGTTAGCTAGATCATTTCTGAGAATTTGCTTTTAGCTTTGTTAGAGTGAGTGAGAGGAGTTCAGACTCTAGGCTTGGTGGAGAACTACTCTCAGCCATTGCCCTTCTGGTGTTTCAGCTGAAGGCCTGGCTTGCTTAGCAATTTCTCTCCACTCTGTATTCTTGGAATTCCATGTCTTAGGTCTTTGCTATCCCTGAAATTTGTTCTATTCACAATTCTCTAGTCACTATTACATGTTAAATGTTATGGGTTGAATTATATGCCCCCCTCCCAAATCTATATGTTGAAGTCTTAACCTCCAGTATCTCAGAATGTGACCTTATTTGAAAACAGGGTCATTGCATATGTAATTAGCTAAGCTAAGATGATTGGAGTCAGATGGACCCCTAATCCAATATGACTGGTATCTTTATTTTTAAAAAAGGGAAATTTGACTGTAGACATGTACACAGAGAGAACACCATGTTATGATGAAGGCAGAGATTGTGGTGATGTGTTTACAAGCCAAAGAATGCCAGAAATTACCAGTAGCTAGTAGAGAGGTCTGGAACATTCTTCCAGGCCTTCAGAAGGTACTATTTGTTTCCATGCCTTGATCTTGGCTTCTAGTCTCCAAGACTAAGATAAATTTTTGTTGTTTAAGCCACCCAGTTTATGGTACTTTGTCATAGCAGACTTAGGAAATGAATGTACCAGGATCCACAGGCATTGCCCTTGTGAATAACATAGTTTTCAGCCCAGAAATCAAGAAGACCTCTAAAAATCTTTCTAGATCTATTCTTTGCATAATTTCCTCCTTTTTGGTATTCTACCTCACAAATTTCAGCTGCCTCATCTGTCTTGTTTATCTCATCCTTCTCAACTCAGCAGCATCATTCTCTCCTTAGGCTCATCTGCCTTTAGTGCAGGCTAGAAAATTCCTCCAGAAAGAAAGCGGTATATCTATCTATCTATGTGTGTGTGTGTGTGTGTGTGTGTGTGTATGAAGCTACCTTTTTACATGGATAACTATATAAAAAATGATAACTTGTTATGTTCCCCTCTTTCAATGTTGTCCAATATTGTCCAACACAGGAAGCATACATTGGTTCAATTAATCCTTCTTTCCTTCATTATATCCTTGATCCTGCTAGGTATTTAGAGAAGAAAATAATATATGTTATTTTCTACTGAAAAATGCAGATAAATGAAATTATGATTGCGATACAGCTTAATAAGTACCTACCACAGGCATTTGGTACTCAGCAAGGGCTCAACGAATGCTTGTTAAAGTGCAAATGCTATAATTTGTTCTACAGGATTTCAATGCACATAATTATTTATTCATTTAGCAAATATTTACTCAATACCTACTATGTGATAAGCTTTATTCCAAGAATAGAGAAAACAGCTATTAACAAGAAAAGCAAAAGTGTTTTTAAAACAAATCTATAAATGTGAAATACCTTATTAATAAATTCATTTTACAGACATTTATTAAGTTCCTACTATGCTGTAGGCACAGTTATAAAAGTTTTACATATTCTTTAAAGCAATTAGAAAAATATTCTAGCACTGTAATTATTTGGAAACAGAATTTTAAAACTCAAGTTCTGATCGAGGCACACAAATGTGATAAATGTGGTAGACTTTAGGTAACAAAGCGAATGTGAGGCAGACCACCCTGGGCAACATTTCAAAGGGATGACCAGGAACCAGTTCCGTGTATCTTATATTCTGTCACTGACTTTGATAATATAGAAGGTTCAAGAAAATGGAGAGAAAGAATTACAAAGATTTTTCATTGTAAAGAGTTTTCCTGAATGTGAATCTCAATCCCTTCCCCTGCCAAGAATGAAGGTTTTAGATGCTACGTTTTTCTCGTGCCTGGAGGAGTTCAGTCATAAAACTTCAATTATGTTCCCTGAAGTTGGGAGATACCAAAAGCTGAGACAGATTAGCATCTCAGAAAAGCTACCATTATCTATGACAAGTCAGGGAGTAGAATACAGTGCTTGGGATGTAATCAATGAAGGAACAAGAACCACAGGGGCATATTTCTTGGACCAGATGGTGACAGAACCAGGCTGGAGCCATTTCAAGTCCTACCCATGACTTACTGGGAGTACATTTAGACTCAAATGACACCATAGACGTGGCGCTCATCTCTGGGGAATTTAGCATCAGGGAAGTGACTAGCCAAAGCAGAGGCATTGCCCATGTCAGGAGAGTTGAGTAGAAAACAACAGCAGGACAGTTTCTAAATAATCTTCAAGGAGCCCATGAAAAAGAACAAGCTCTACCATTTTCCACATCCAGAGAGCATAAAGTCACCCACACAAGCAAAGCTGCCTTTTCTCTTCTCCTCCTTGGAAGCCCTCTGTTTGACCACTATGGGGTATAATATAGTAGCCAGTGAGTAGGAGAGGAGATGAAAGAGAAAGAGAATAGAAGCTAAAAACATCCTTCTCCGAGAACAATGGCTCACCCAGCCTAAGGTGGGAGGTGAGAAGTAGGAGAAGTCTAAGCATGAATGAGGATTGAATTATTGAAGGGTATCATGACCAGATACGTTCAGTAACCAAATGAAGGTTGTTTTATGGCTTAATATAACTGGAGGACAATAAGGATAAAATAAAAAGTTATGTTTCTTAACAACTTTTTATCTTCTTTTCCTGAATACATTTGAAAAAGGCAATAAAAGGTCAAAATTTAATGTTTAAAAAATCATATCCAATGAGTTGTGCTTGTCTAATTGACTGGTTGCACTTTGAAAATGCTCTTTAATTACTAACAGCAATTTCATAGATTTCCTATCCAATTCTCAGACCCGGTAAATTCTGTTCAAAATTATCTATAGACCAACACAAGTTTGAAGTCTGTGTCACTTAGGAAGTCAAAAATTTCACAATCTATTTGCCAAGGTTGTCCCATGACTCAAGCCTGTGTGTTGAGAAACCTGAGTGTCAAGGAATCACTCCCTCTGCTCTAAGATTTTTGGTCAGAGATCTTGAGAAGACTTACTATATTGGTTCGTTGGGGGGTTCACTTAAATGACTTCAAAGTTTCCTTTTGATGTTGAATATTTTATTCCACAAAGGCAGGGGTGGGAAACGGGAGCAGTAACTAAAGAGCCCACTAATGAAGATGGACAGGTAGGCATGAAGGCTACATTAGAAGCTATTTTTGGTGACTTCTGCTGCACAAACTGCCTCTTTTGGCTATTTCTTGGGTAAATCTCTCCAGTTCCACTTGGAAAGGCAAACAGCATTAAAACTAAAGAAAGTTCCATAGTTGACTCTATGAGCATTAGAATTATCACCCAACAAAATTGCTATCTGCGGCCAAAAGACACCTTGTCATAATGTCGGAGCAAGTGTGGCCAAAGCCATGCTGGGGAAAAAGAGAAGTCTGTCTAGACAGATCGGAACAGCTGGTGTGCCTAATTAAACAGTCCCTTTCACACAGCCAGTGCTGTGTGAAAAGTTTGCTTGTTTATTAATTACTTGTGGAACACACCTTTAAAGAAATGCCATGCACTTTATCCCCTTCCACGAATTCATGGAAATAGGGGGCTCAGAAGGGCTGTAGAAATCAAATAATCCAATATTGTAAGTTTCCAGAAGAAAAACTGAAGATAAAAGAGATAAAATAGCAAGGCCGAGTGATGAGTTTATGGCAATGACAGCACTGGAATCCAGGTTTCTGACATTTGATCCAGAGCTCTTTCTGCCATGCCAGTCTGCTTGCTATGTAGATAAACGATGTGTCCACTCCCAGAGATGCTTCTGTACAGGCCCTTTATTGCAATTTATTCCCCCCCACTGGATTATCTTATTTATTAACATTCTCTCATTCTCCGATTCTCAGACCAGATAAATTCTGTCAATATTAACTATAGATCAACACAAATTTAAGGTCCATTGCACTTAAGAAGTCAAAGTTTTTTTTTTTTTTTATTGTATGTTAGGTTCTGGGGTACATGTGCAGATCATGCAGGGCTGTTGCATAGGTACTTACATGGAAAGAAAAAGAAATATTCTAAGAAAATACATCTAGAGAAATAAAAGAAGTCAAATATTTTATAATCTATTTGCCAAGGTTGTCACATGACTCAAGCCTGGATCTTCGTGAATTTGGTTTATCCCTTTGGGCTGTCACTCTGCCTTGTCTGCTTTAAACAGTTAATTGCACCTGAATGGCATAACAGAACCTAGGCTTAGGTTCTGCCAGAAGCAAACCCTGAGATGAGGATTTGGATGCAAGCAGTTTATTTTAGAGGTAATCCTGGGAAAACATGTGTCTTAGTTCATTTGTGCTACTACAACAAAATACCTGGCTAGGTATTTTATGAATAATACACATTTATGTCTCAAACTTCTAGAGGCTAAGTTTGAGATTATGGTGCCAGCATGTTTGGCATATGGTAAGGGCCCTTGTTTTCTCTCCTCACTCACATGGAGAAAGGCAGAAGGGCAGAGAGGGCCTATGCTGGCTCTTCCCAGCCCTTTTATAAGGCATTAATTCATTCATGATGGTGAAGTCCTCATGATTTAATCACTTCCCCAAAGGTCTCTTAATAGCACCTCTTAATATCCTCAAAATGGCAATTAAATTTCAACATAAATTTTGGAGGGAACTTATTTAGACCATAGCCACTGGCATAGAAGTGGAAAAGAGACAGGAGAGACAAGGAAACCAAGAAAGTGTATGCAGTTGAAAAGGTGACTGCCATGGGCAACCAAGGTGCAATCCTTCTGGGGAACCCTAGAGAGACATGTTGACTACACTATAGAATTGCCCATTTGAAGAGTGAGAAGATTAGGGTACTTACTCTCAACTATCACCTGCCATTGGTTCAGAGCTACTTTCAGGGGACGTTAACGCTGTCTTCCTGTTTGCTGTGCTTGGGCTTTCAGGCAGTCTCTAGTCTTTGTAGTAGGTCTCCATGAATGTGTCCTGGATCAGGATAGGGTTGAGGTACAGAGAGCATCTGCTATAGCGTTTCTATCAGTCCTTCCCACCTTGCCATAATCTAGATTGTCTGAATGCTTTCACTAATGATATTTAATTGATGATAGGGTATTAAGGAAAATGAGAGTTTTTTTGAAAGTGGCAGGAGTTGTGATGAAAGGTTTGAGTAAACAGAATGCTGCCTGGAGAACAGCAGGTACACACGGCTTGAGATGAGTTTGCAATGCTATGCTCTGGAGATTTCACCTGTTGATAGTTGCTTCCCACATCTTAATGAATTACAGCCAGCAATGGGCGGTCAGCAGCCTCCCCTCCAGCCTCCTCTCTACTTCTCACACTCCCCATTTCACACAAAACTCAGGAAGTAAAAGGCACCAGAAAACTTAGTCTAATTTAAATAATTTCAATCTAATTTAATTCCATCCAACCATTTCCATTCCATTCCATTTCATGTGATTTAATTAAATAAAATTTAAAATTATTACTTATCTTTTATGTGCTCAATAAACGTGTCTCCTATTCTTGGAGTAAATCACCTAGAGATAGCTTTGTTAAAAGACTAGGTCATCTTGGGTCTCTCACCTGATTTCAAACTTCAGTTATGCTGCTAGCCTGTTCATCAATCAGGATTACTTAGAGGACAGCAAACTGGACTTGAAATCAACTTTAATCCTGAGGGGTTACTCAGTGCCTGCTTAGTAAGTCAGTCATTGGGTAAGTCAGTCTGCATTGCTGAACCCTTTTTTTCTGAAAAATGGGATAGTCCCTTCTACTACATATACCTCTCTGTATCCTGTGAAGGATTAAAAAAAATGATAGAGAAGAAAGCATTTTTTGTAGCCTATAAAGCCCTCATACTTATTCCAAAAACATTTACTTAGTGTCTGCCGTACACCAGGCACTTGTATATATCACATGTGGTATATGTGACAGTTGCTGAATATGCGGTGATACACTGATCTTTATCATCATGGGGCTTACAGTCGAGATATTCATTGTTATTGCTACGTTTACAACACAGTGGGGGAGGCACAAAATTATGTAACATATTTTCTCTGTTTTCATGGAGTTTAAAATCTAAGAAAGTAGAGGGAAAATTAATGAAGGAAAACAAGGCTGTGCACATGGTTCTAGTATAGTGCTAAGGCACATAGAGAAAGAATTATGTGAATGATGGTAGGATTTCAATAAAACAAACTGGTAAAAATCTGGTGTATAATAGCAGACGCTGCTGGATCTTCACTCAGGTCTCCTTGGTTCTCCATTACTGGCTCTCCACTTCTCTCTCTCGGCTTCCATGCTCTTTTGGCTCTAAAGCAAGCACCTGTGTCTCTTCCGTGGCGGCCTACTCTTGGCTCTACCCACACTTGTGGACAGCTGCAAGTACCTGAGAGTTGACATCCCTGGGGCAGCCCTTAGTCAATGACTGATTAGTATGGGAATATCAAAGCTCAACTCTCTTAGCCTGGTATTGGGACAAATTTGGAGGGATAATTTACTTAAAATCTCCCCAGTGGGATTAAGCTGAGATTACACTCTGTGAGACTGCCTGAAATCACAACCTTGCTTTACTTCTTCTCCTGTCTGTCATGCTCCCCACTCTTCCCTGGTTTCTTTTGGGTGTAGTGTCTTAATAAATTGCTTGCTCACAAATTCTTGTCTCAGATTCTGCTTCTGAGAAATGCAATCTAAGAAGCACAGGATTTTAGATGGAATTAACAGCTCAGGCCAAACTGTGTTTGGGAAAGTGGAAGCAGCGATTGGGGAACAACAAATTTCATGATTTGTGGCTTGTGGGTAGAAGTTATAAACTTGACATTGAAACATGTCAAATTTATTCATTCAAGAAACATTTATTGGGCAACTCTCCTGTGCCAAGCACTGGATTTAGTCTTTGAGATATGTTAAGTGGGAAAAAATAAATAAAATAAAATTCCTGCCCTGATAAAGCTTCTATTCTAATGGGAAGAAAAGAAGATAACATATAAATATGGTATGTGTGTTTTATATGCAGTGTGTTAAAAGATAAGGGCAGCATGGGTAATACGGAGAATCACTGGTTTTACAGAACGTTGGGGAAAATTTTGCCAATCAGTCGCGGTAAGGTGATTTGTGATCTCTGCTTTTCAATTGTTCTTTATCAATGATTTTATTTCAATAGCTGGACTTTTGAGGTATGACTTATGATGTGGTTTGGCTGTATTCCCACCCAAATCTGATCTTCAGTTACAGCTCCCATAGTCCCCACATGTCATGGGAGGAACCTGGCGGGACGTAATTAAATCATGGGGGTGGGTTTTTCCTGTGCTGTTCCTGTGATAGTGAATAAGTCTCACGAGATCTGATGGTTTTATAAAGGCAGTTCCCCTGATTACACTCTATTGCCTGCCACCACGTAGGATGCGCCTTTGGCCCTTCTTCGCCTTCTGCTGTGATTGTGAGACCTTGGCCTCCCCAGCCATTTGTGAACTCCCCAGTTCACATGTGGAATTGTGAGTCCATTAAACCTCTTTTTCTTTATAAATTACCCAGTCTCATATATTTCTCCATAGCAGTTTGAAAATGGACTAATACACCTTATCAATGACTTATGGAGAAACTGTCTTAAAGTTGGGAGGATGATTATTATCTTCTTTGTGTGTTGTTGTACAACAAATAGTCCCCAAACTTAGCAACTTGAAAGAGCAGTTATCATTTCATAGTTTCTGTGAATGAGTAAATGTGGATGGTATTTAGCTACATTCTCTGGGTCAGGGTTTCTCACAGGCTGGCTCAGGGTCCCATGGCTGGGGTTGGGGCTGCAGTCTTCTGACTGAGTTGTTCGAGTTGGGGAGAATCTGCCTCCAAGTTCACTCACTTACTGCCTGTTGGTAGCCCTCACTGGCTGTTGGCTAGAGAGATCAGTTTCTAGTCCTGTGGCTCTAGCCATAGAAGCAACTCAGAACATGGCTGCTTATATCTTCAGAGTGAATTTTCCAGAGATACAGAGAGAGAGAGAGAGAGAGAGGAAGTGTGAGAGAGGGAGAGAGAGAAAGAGAGAGAAGAAAAAGGAAGAAGGAGAAGGAGAAGAAAGAAAGAGAAAGAAGAGAAGAGAAAGAAGGAAGGGTAGGAGAGGGGAGGGAAGGGAAGGGAGAGGAAGAAAGGAGGGACAAGATGGAAGTTATAGTTTCTTGTACCTAATCTATGAATGACATCCTATTACATTTACTTTATGCTATTCAGTACAGGCAAATAATTAGGTATAGCCACCCACAAAGGATTATGCAAAAAGGAGAATTCCAGGAGGCAGACATCCCTGGGGGCCAAATTATAGGCCACCTACCATAACGATACTTTGTTGATAGTTGGAGCATTAGAACATTCACTGGCTCCTTGCCTTCTGAGAAGTGGGTACATCATGTCAGGGGATCTCCAACATATCACTTGACAGAACCTTGACATGGAAGATGCAAGGCAAATGATCACAATTTAAATTATCTATCTTATAATATGATAATATGAAATTCCAGAAAATCGATTTTATTCTCTAAATATTTCTTATAGAGATACACCTTTGCATGTGTTAAGAATGAAAAGTTGAATGGTTAACATAGAAGTTTAAAAATTATAGCATGTTATCTTGGGGAATTCTTTAGTGTGGGCTGAAGTTGGTGCTGCTTCTGAAAAATCAGAGAATAACAAAGTTTAGACTGAAAGTGGGTGCATTATTTCTTAACGACTATTGCTGTTCTTTGGGATCTTATGCCCCATTGTTTCGATGAGGTCAGTGTTTCAATGAGGCCGCCTTCCCTGCCTTCTCTGGATTATTCGTTTTGATAACAAAGTTGGCGTGAGCTTTAGCCTCATGACTGGCATTTGTTCCAGCTATTAGGTAGTTTTAAAAAGGTGAATTTGGCCATTTCTGTGAAATTCTTATTTATAATGAAAAGTATTGTAAAAGCTAAGGATTTAAAAATAAGGATCCCACAATCTTGCTTTGAGACTTATAAAAGCTTAATAGCAAACATTACATTTTCCTGAGCCTCGTACCGTGGCATAAGTTCTGGATTTTGGCTCATCATTGTTAGGACCCTCACAGTAAAGATGGTGTGTCACAGCTTGTTGCTCTAGAATGCTTGGTTTATTGCTATTATCACTGTATACTGCAAGTACTAATTTAAACATGTCCTTCCAAGGGAAGCCCTTCTGGATGTCCCACTGACAAAATCAGTCATTAATTTCTGTGTCCCCTTACTTCCTAGTAGAGTATCTGCATTGCAATATCTCAAAAAATACGCTTAACAAAATATGAAATGAACAGACGTGTCAAAAAGGGACCCAGGAGATCCCTAGGTAGGTGTGCTTGGTTACCATACAGAATTCATCTGGTAAGGAACAAGGGAATAGGGAGAAGTCCAAGGAAGATAAAACCAAACGGATTTATGTCTCAGGATCCCTCTGCCTTCTCTTTCCCATTGATCAAAGTTCATCCCAAAGGGCAGCTAACTCTCCCTCTTCCATGTTGAGTCATCTGGACTGCTGGTGGCTGATCAGACCTCACGTCCCCAGTGCAGAATTTTATCAGAATCCAGAAGTGGAGGCATAACTGTTCCATCAGGAGCTCTGCCTAAAAGAGAGGAAGGAGGGGGTGGTGGAATAGATCTGAGAATGTGTACGCAGCGTGTATTTCATACAACATTTCTTTTCCCTAAAATCTTATTTAGCCACAGCATAAGTGGGATTTTTTATCTTTTTCTTTCTTTTTTTTTTTTGATATGGAGTCTCACTCTTGATGCCGACGCTGGAGTATAATGGTGCAATCTCGGCTCGCTGCAACCTCTGCCTTCTGGGTTCAAGCCATTCTCCTGCCTCAGCCTCCTGAGTAGCTGGGATTACAGGCACATATCACTATGCACAGCTAATTTTTTTTTTTTTGTATTTTTAGTAGAGGTGGGGTTTCACTATGTTGGCCAGGCTGGTCTTGAACTCCTGACCTCAGGCAATCCACCCACCTCAGCCTCCCAAAGTGCTGGGATTACAGGTGTGAGCCACCATGCCCAGCCGTAAGTGGTATTTTCTCCTGACCTTTCCCCAGGATCTTTTCCCATGTGCCTACTGGTCTCTTTGGCCTCCTCCCTGTTCATGCCATTCAGGAGCCTAATACCACTCCATTACCTATCTCAGGAATAGCAATCACCTGCTTCTCTGAGGTTTAGGGATTTGGAAACTTCTTTGCTGTACAGGGTCTCCCCTGTCCCACATGGATGATTAGGGTATTTTTCCTAAATAAAACCTTTTGTCTTTAAGATAAATAAATTAAAAAAAAAGTTGTCCATTAAGAAAATATGCTTATCCCTACCTCATCACCCAAGCGAACTGTCCTGGGCTGGTTACTTTTACTTTGTAAGTTTCCCTCCCTTCCTCACATATCCACAGATATAAATAACTTTAAACTGTGGAGCAGCTCTGAGGCACAGATTTTGGAAGGAGGAATTGAGACTGGGAGTTATTTTTCAACCTAACCTTTCTCTTAATGAACACACATTTGGAACTAGTGGCCAGTTGAGGGGTTGTGTAAACGAATGTGGAACATCAGGGTAGGCAAGGAAAACATGGCAACATGAAGCAGAAAGGCAGGGAGCATTTCTGAAGGGAGAATGTAAATCAAGGGCTTCTTTTTTTTCCTGTGAAGAGAGGCCACCCTGATGGACAGAGTGCCAACACCAGCCGTGATGTTGTGAGAAATAACAATGGAGGCTGCAGGATGTCATAAGACAAACACCGTCTCAAACAGGGGAAAGGCTGCCTCTGAGCCTGTCCTCACACCCTGTCTTCTCCTGCTCCCTGGCCCCTCACTGTCCTCTTCCCTTCTCCCTACACTCATCCCTTGCTGGTTTCTTCACATGATCTGGGTTGAGCCTGGATGGCCCCAAACACCTGGTTGAACAATAAACATGAATGACTGTGGTGGTCCTGTCAGCCCAGCTCTTTGTAAAATAACTGCTGATCTACCGCCCTGACTGGAATTGATTTCCCAGACTATTCTGTCTTTTCATTGACAGGCATTGAAATCTGCCTAACACTGTCCTCCTCTTCCTGACCGTGAGATCTTAAGTAGCCAAGAGTTGTAAGGAGCACATCTCAACATTGCCCCTGGAGTCAGTTATAAATCAAACACTGTGCTTACACACTCTTACATTTTGAAATGAACACTTTGCAGTGATTAGATATTTATGTGTGGCACACACTTGTGACCCTGATGATGTATTTGGGCTTTATAACTTGTAGTGAAATGTAAATTCTTTCCCAGCGTGACATATATATATGTGTGTGTGTGTGTGTGTGTGTGTGTGTGTGTATATATATATATATATATATATATACACACACACACACATGATCTGGGTTGGAAGACACACACACATATATATAGATACAGATATGCATATACATATATAATATATTTATGTATAATCTCTTTCCCCTGCATATGGGACATCCAGCATACTGGATGAAAAAAATGCATCTGTTTTCTTGTGTGTATGTTTGTGTGTGTGTGTGTGTGTATGGGTGTGAGTGTGTGTGTGTGTGTGTGTGTTTTCTGTGAGTGGTCTCCATAAATCTAGGGGAGCTCCTTCTTGGACTACTAGCCTCTTTCAATAGAAGCATGTTTTCACTGGGATTTCCACATTCATAATTATTCCTCTCATTTCTCTGCCATGAGAAGACAAGCTGCTATTTCATTGCATCGGGGAAGTTAATAATATGGTAGGCAAAACATCAGGAAAAATTATAATGAATGAAGCTATACAAATTGGAGGGAAACACATGTCGCTGTTCTAAAATGTTCCTGTCGTAAATCCTGGAAATTTCACTATAGTCAGAAGCAAGTAACTCCTTAACGCATAAACACTCAATTAATTAAATGTAACATGCCATAGAAGCTTGAATGAGTTCTAAATAGAAAAGTGGTCAAATAATAGTAGACCACTGGAGACCACTGACTAATAGGTGTTCATCTCAGCCATCCAAAATTTCTCAATTTCTCAGACTAAAATGAGCCCCGTCCATGGCCCCCTTTAAAAGAACTATATGTTCTCTATATAAAGGTAATATTAACTCCTTGTTTAGTACATAGTGATTGAGCCTCACACCCAGACTTTAAAAAAAATCTTGTCTTAAATTTCTATCTCTCGGGATGTCTCTAGAGCAGTTGTTTGAAGAGCTCTGTTTTCTCCATTATTTCCAATTTATGGAAGCCTGGGTTTTATTATCCTCCTGCCCCTCTTAAGTTTCTTGAACCATTTTTATATGGTGCTTAAGGGGACACATCTCACCTGACTGATATTTTGCAATCCCTAAATAGCTACTCCTCAACTATGACTCTGAAAATACTTCTAATAGATGTGCAAATATTTTGAGAAGTGGAAAGCCTTTTCCAACACCAGGTTGGGTCAAGTAGCCAACTTGAGTTCTTATATGTATAGGTTTTTATATCACCCCATGCCTTTCTCTGTTGCTGTTGCTGTACTCACTATATTTTATTGAAGGTAACTGAGATTGTATCTTTTCCATCTTTGGGATGTTAGTGGCTAACACTAAGATTTTTAGCCTGAAGCATTCTGGTATTCAGTATTTGTTTCCTGCATTTACTCAGTCAGTCAGTCACTCACTCAGCAAACCTTTGTTGAACACCTATTCCATGCCTGGTACTGAGCCAGACATTGGAAAGCTACAATAAACCAGGCACAAAAGGATCCTTTGGAATTTAGGGTTCACTATGTTTTTACATATTTAGGCAAACTAAAATGAAATAATTTTATAAAAGGAAAGGACCCTGGAGATTTGCTTTTCAGTGCTTTCATTGTATAACAGATATACCTAAACCTGAGTAAGAATAGGTCTAATTTTTCATTTCAGAGCTGACTAAACCTAGAATTTCATTCTTTTTCAGTGTTTTTCCCCCCAAGCCATGTGGCCTCTACTTACTATCTTTTGATAGTAACAAAAGAATGTAACTGCTTTTGAATAGATGGGAGAAACAGCAAGCCTCCTTTAGAAAGAGTTGTTGAGCCACTTTTCTTTTTAGAGAAACTGAAAAAAATCAGACGCATTTTTACAGAGGCATTGACTAAACCTTAAATTTTTTAATTTTTAAAATTAATTATAGAAGTGATAGCTCTTTATATTAAGCTTAATGCATAATATGATATAGAATTTGGGGAAGTATAAAATATATTTTATAAGATAGAGAGAAAGGAGGATTTGTATGATGTAGTTTTGCTGCATTTACAAGCCCCCCTACCCAAGTCTCAAATGCCGTTAAGGACAATCTTTTATTTTTTGCATATTGACATCTATAGGTCAGCTGCCATCCAGAAACCAGGATGAAGAAGCAATTCTTACCAAGGACCTGCTTTTTTCTGTGGAAAAAAGAAAAGTATAAAAGAGAGCTTGTAGAAATATATGCAGTGGTTTCTAAATCTTCTTAGACATAGTAACTATCAGGTCAATTTGCAAGCAACATGACTGAATCCAACATCAATGGTGTTGGGGAAACTTACCCTTTCAGGAGACACTGTATCATGGACTCTGGTGGCAATGTCGAATTCACCTGCAGGAATGGATGGAAACTTCGATTGTTAGTACAATAGGAAGAACATTATATTGTTAGGAAGAACAATAAAATCTACCCACAAAGGTGATATTTATGAGCCAGAGTGATATGACTTTTCATTTGCCCTTTCAATGCTCTGAATAGCCTCAGGCCCTCTTCTAGCTGGTAAACTCCTGCTCGTCTTTAGGACAAATATGGGCATCTGAGGAAACAGGACTAGTCTCTCATTCTTTGGAGTGCTTGGGTCCTGACCTTTCTTGTGAAATTTATTGTAATATATAGTCTAGAGAAGGAGTTCTGTTTTATTCTGTTTCCCAAGAGCTTAGCACTGTCTCAAATATAATACATGGTCTCCTGTATTAGGCCATTCTGGGATTGCTATAAGAAAATACCTGAGACTGGGGAATTTATTAAAAAATGAAAAAACAATGGGATCAGATGGTCCTTACTCAGCCCTGCGCCCTGCCTGCCCCTGGGCTCCTGTGAGGCTCGCCAGTGCTGCGCTTGCTCATGGTTTGTGCCAGGCTTGGATGTGCTTTCTGCTTGTTCACATGGAAGAGGAGCTCCATGGGAAAGGGGTGTGAGTATTTGCTTCACTTTTCTGTCCCCAAACACAGCACAGCACAACCTCATAAAATGTGCTTAATAAATATTTGTTGAAAGTGTAAATATGAAGAAAAATATTTAAACATGAATTATGAAACTTTTTAAACATAGTACTAAAGGAACGAGATCAAATCTCCTAGTAATACTTGTTCTTATTTTTTTTTATGAATAAAGGTGATCATTACTTCGTGAAATTCAGTGTTTTAAGTTTATCAACCTTGAACACACATATACATGCATTTCCCAATGTTGATGTATGGGAAGCCCAAGCCATGGAGAGGCCCCAGGCAGGTGCTCTGATCAACAGCTCGAGACGAATGTCCAGCTGACACCAGCATCTGTGGCCAGCCACGTGAGTGAATCCTCACTGATGTCCAGTCCCATCAAACCTACAGATGTCCTCAGCACAGATAGAGACCTCTATGTAAAAACTACGCAGCTGAGTCCCGGCAGGAACTGCAAAAGATGTTTCTTCCAAGCCATTGGGTTTCTGGGTGGTTCGACAGCAGGAGAGAACCAGAACAGTCTGTTCACTGCACCTGCCCCCTCAGTGGTTCCCCTGTGTCCAAACACTACATTGGGCATGCTTCGTCACCCAGACCCTGGATGCAGTCACATCTTCAGGGTCTCTAACCACAGGGTCTTGACGTAGGGTGGCTGACATGTTAGTCTCTCCCAAGATGCTCACTTCTTCACCTTCCTGTACTGACTGCTGCTCTGGCTGATGTCTGCATTCCCTTTCTCATGGAAGCCCTCCCTAATGAACTCCCTCTCCCTAACAGCTGCAACTCCTTGAGGCTGGGGCCTGTCTCTTCCACTGTGATGAGCTGCACATAGTGGGTGCTGCATAAATTCAAGTTATATCAAATCTAGATCCCAGTCAGTACAATAGATTTAGCTTCGGAGCCTCCCAAACCTTCTTGCTACCACAGTGGCTATTTTCATTACAAAATCCAAAGAATTTAGCTTCAAATGCCACGTCTGTCATTTTAGGTCAGAAACTGTGAAATTTTAGCAACTACTCAGGAGGGACTCAGGAGAGTCTGGCATGACACGTGGTCCAATCCTAGTGGACCTGGTCAGAGCCTGCTGGAGGCTTTGTGAGCTGAGACCCCACTGTGCGCCTGGTTACCCTCCACTGGGATATAGAGTCTATTCACTAAATACTCCCAATTATTGTTTATAGTTTTTGAGTGGGAACATGAGATTGTTGAAAACACACAGGTGATGAAACTATGTGCTTTTTTAACCAGTACAATGTGGGAAGTTTTTCCTATGTTAAGAAATTAATCAGGGATAGGGCAGCTTGGTTTCAATGCAGCCAGAGATCCTCATTCCTGGTTCACTGGTTTTCCACCTCCCAAAGCCAGCACACCACCTTTGAAGCCCAGCCTCAAACCCTGGAGTTTATCCCTTGTCCCTTGAGGATCCAAAAACAAACAGTCTTGGTAAGGCACTAATGCCCTGTCGTGCCTCCACTGAAGAGACCATGTGTTCCCTTTGTCCTCGTAGATCATTTGTCAAATTTTTCTCCAATCAAAGATTGGGTCAGACATAGCCCCTGGGCAGCTGACATGAGACCTACATATCTGTAAGTAGAAGAGCGAGCAGGCCACCCACTCTTCCTCCTAGTGAACCACTGGCACAGCAGTTACATCTTTAGAGCCCAATTACACGATTGACTACACTACCAAACATCAGTGCATCATCCACTCCATCTGAAATTAAGTTTTATTTAAACAGGTCAAACTTTATCCATCCTTTTAAAACTAAAAATCTGAAGTCATTCAATGAATCAATAATGCAATTACAGCAGTAATCAAAATAGTGGTAACATTTACCAGTATGAAAAAGTCACAGAATTCAAATCACACTTGGATCTTCAGTGATTCAGGTGTGCATCCTCCCACACAGCAGGGGCTGGTAGATTGAAGATGAATCCCTCCCATGCACGTGCCATCCCCAATCAAGTCCTTCCTCTTCACTGTCCAACAGCTCACACAATGGGAAGGCTGGCAGGCTTGGTGATTCTGCTGTTGATTTTTCAGTCTTTGGCTATCTTTTATGTAGCCATGCATGCCCCTGTCTTCACTCCAGCTGAAAGAAAAGCAGGTTTTCTGTTGCAGTGAAAGAATGAAGTCCATCGGGCTATTAATAGGAAGACCCAACTTAAACAGTGTGCCAGAAGCCACAGGCTTAACAGAATCAGGAGAGGCCAACGTTTTTGTTCATCCTTCACACATTCTTGAGTCTTAACCTACATGTAACTTCCATCCCAGATTCAAAACTGTGACCTTTTGCATAACTGCATAATCAGAGGTGGAAAAATAATTGGATGTTTTCCAGTGAGATATGTTTCAAGGTTAAGAAAAATTTCAGAATTTAGCAATGCAAAGTTAAAAATACTGATACCACTTGTGACAATATCCTAATGATATAATCCCACGTTACTATTCTGTGTTTAACCTAAATAGGAGAAATAATCTAAGACCTATATCCAGAATACCGATTCTAAACAAGAGTTCTCTTCTGAAGTTCAAATAGAAGTATTTTTAGCAATTTATACCTGTTCTTCACCAGCCAATCTTTATTTTTATCCAATTCTGCTCCTTCATAGCCATGGCCAACCACCAAAAGAGCTAACTCCATTTTTATACGGCTGCATTTTGGCTCAAAATAAACGCCTGGGAGAGTAATGCACAGGAGGCTAGAGGGGCTCTGCCTGCGGCTCCGTCCTCACCCGATCAGCCCCAGGCCCGCAATGATAGCTGTCGGAGCAAAGTGGAACCTCCTTCTTCCCAGGCTCCAGCAGTCAGTGGCTAAGCTGGGCCATCAGGAGGGATGGTGAGGACTCCACCTACCAGGGCACAGCTGGCCATGCCATCCCATCCACCCACAAGCTGGCCACACCATCCCATCCCCCCACAGACACCTCTAGAGCTCCTGGTGATGGCTATGCTAAGTATGCAGTTCCTCAGGAGCACCCCAAGCTCGCATAGAGCACCCTCCTGTCATAGCCTCCTCCTGATGCCACCTTCTGAGCAGGACCAGCCGCTGTACCGGCACAGCCCCACCTTCCTCCCAGCCCCAGGGTCCAGGCTGCCAGGGGTGCCAAAAGCATGGTGCTGCAAATGAAGATAAGAAAGGACGGGCACATGGGCCACACTCTGAAGCATCTTAGGGGCCTCTCCATTCCCCTCACATGCAGAGCCTCAGAGCAGGTCCATGTCTCTGATACAGTTATCTCAGGTGATAATGGCTATAGGGTGTGTGTGTGTGTGTGTGTGTGTGTGTGTGTATGTGTGTGTGTAAGACTGAAGAAGAAACAGAGGAGAGAAGGACAGGAGGGAGACAGACCTGGAGAGAGGGAGAACCAGAGGAAGGGATCAGAAGGGGAAGGAGGAGGAGACAGGAAAGAGGGGAGAGAGGGATGGGGAGTGGAGGGGATGGACCCAATCAAGAAGAGAAGGAGAGAGAAGAGAAACAGAGAGGGAGTGGGAGAAACAGAAGGTGAGAGAGAGAAAGGGATCAGAAGAAGGAGGAGGAACTTCCTTGCAGCTTTCTCCACCGTCTCTTAGAAATGTCCCTGGGGCTACCTCTGCTGAAGAGGATGCCGTCAGCCAGCAGAGAGAGTGAGGGTGAAGGGCAGGGGAAGGTGAGACAGAAGCGGCTGAGAATCAGAATGTTCTACAATAGCAGCTTCAACAGTGTGTGTAGAATAGGGCCCAGAGCATGGCAGGCACTCTGTGAAGATCTGTTGGTCATCAATGAATTGAACAAGTGAAGGATGGATGAATGAATTTGGTGGGGAGCAGAATGCTTCCATCTACATAGACCTTCACTCCTGGCAGCTGGTCACTGCCAGCTTCCAGTACCTGTGGGCATCAGTGGGCAAGGGTGGTTGCTGAGACCTGTCCCCATGTCCCCTGTGTCACCCAGAGTACAGCCATGTACAGGCCTCCTCAAGGGGCATCCAGGGCCCAACTCTGAGAACCTGCCCTCATTTCCCTGGCTTTTGAGGAACCATCCTTGAGTGATCCTGGAAGAAAGGGCTGGATGAAGTGCCTGCAGCGGCACAGAAGAGGCTGCATTAGGAGTCAATGCTCACCCACCACCAGGTTAGAGGAGTTCCACCCTGAGCAAAAGTGGGCCCAGCTTCAAAGCCAGGATCTAAGGGGAGGAGCATGGCTACAGAGAGGGTGTGCCTGATGATGAGGGGGTTGACAGGGCAACTATGGGGACCAGAAAGAGGAAGTGCTTTCCCTGGCAAGGAAGGGCAGGTGCAGGACCCCTGACAGTGACACAGAATGCTCCTATGAAGTCCTGGCCAAGCCCCAACCATCAGGGGCTCCTGGCACCCAGTGCCCAATGTAGGCGTTTTTCTTGCCCTTCGACTCTATCCTCTCACCCTCCCACTGCTAAACTGGTAGGGATCAGAGGCCCAGGTCAGTGAGCATGGCTGGTTAGAAGAGGTGCAGGCACCAGGTGCTAATGGTGGAGGCCTCAGAGGCAGATCTCTGGGAGCAATCTCATGTGAGGCCTCTGTGTGGTCTGAGGTGAGTTCTGCAGGGAACTCTCTAGAAGTCTGTAGAGCTCTGGGCCAGGCTTCTGTGAGGAGGTCTGTGGGTCTCTGTGCAGAAAGTGGTACTGGAGGCCACTGTGAGAGCACCTGGTGATGGTGTGTGGTCTCTGGGAGGTCACAGCCTGGTGTCTCTGTGCAAGGTCTCTGGGGAGGTCTCTGTGTGTCTCTCATGTGAGGACTCCCTGTGAGGTCTCTGAGGGAGTCTCTGAGGTTTCTGGAAGGTCTAGGAGGCTATGTGATGTCTCCCTAAGAGAGCTTTGGGTGATGCCTGTGTGGTGCAGAGAGACGACCTCTCTCAGGGAGGTCTCTGCATGGAAGACCTTGTTCTCATCTCCAGGTCTCCTTGGAGGAAGTCCTTGGGGAGCTCTCAGTGCTAGGTCTCTGAGTTCTCTCTTGGTTTAAGTGTCAGTCAGAGGTCTTTCAATGTGAGTCTCTGTGTGGGTCCCTGTGGGGTTCTCTGTGGAGGTAGCTGCATAGATCTCTGGGAGATCTCTGTGGGCGGTCCCTGTGTAAGTCCCTGGGGGTCTCTCTCAAGTCTCTGTGTGGGTCTCTGTAGGGACCTCTCTCAAAAGTCTCTACGGGTCTCAGGGAGTCACTGTGTGGGCTTCTGTGAGGGAATCTCTGTAGGGGTCTCTGGTGGGGTCTTTCTATGGGTCTCTGTGTGGATCTCTGTGGAGATCTGTGTGTGGGTCACTGGTGGGTCTTTGTGTGGGTCTTTGTGTGAGTGTGGGCATCTCTGTTTGGGTCTCTTGAGGGGGTCTCTCCCAAAGCTCTCTGTGTGGATTTCTGTGGGGTCTCTGAAGGTTTGTGTGGGTCTCCATGGGGATCTCTGTGGAGGTCTCTGTGGGTCTCTGGGGCTCTCTCTCTTTGGGGTCTCTGTGTAGATCTTTGGAGGGATCACTGGGGGGTCTCTGTTGGGGGACTCTCTCAAAGGCCTCCAACCTTGATAGGGCCTTGCCTAGAAAAAGTATGCCTAGGTTCACAGAAACTCAAGGTGCCTCTGTGTTATTTGAGCCTGAACAGGAGTTTTATTCAAAATAGTTCTGCTCTCCAGAGATCTGCCATATTATAAAAGAATTAGACATGAAGGTAGATGATTCTGCCACCAAGCCCATGCCACTAACTAAGTGACTTAACAGAAGTAACAAGGGGAAATGGAATGACACACATGTGGAAATTTACTCTGTAGGGTTCACTGAAATTCTCCACAAGGACGTTTTAAGGAACTGGACTTTGAATCATGGTGCTGAATGTGTGTGTTCCTCTAAATTGTGTTGAAATCCTAACCCCCAAGGTGATGGTAACTAGAAGATGTGGCCTTTGGGAAGTGATTAGAGCGTGAGGGTAGAGCCCTCATGAATGGGTTAGTGCCCCTCTGAAAGAAGCACAAGGGAGCTCAGTTGTTTCTTCTTCAACATAAGGACACGTTGAAAAGTCGGTCATGTCTGAACCAGAAAGGAGGTCCCCACCAGACACCGAACCTGCTGGTGCTCGATCCTGGACCTCTCAGCTTCCACAACAGTGAGAAATACATTTCTGTTGTTTATAAGTCACCCTGTTGATCCCTCCCTATAAACTTTATAAAATTAATTAGGGAGGAGAGGAGGGAGAGAAATGAAAATACACTAAGCTTGCAGCATGTTCGGCATGAACCATGAGGGCAGCAGCTCTCTGACCCGCTTTCTCATTGTCATTTATTTCATGCCAGTTGCCTCAGAGTCACATAGACCTCATCAAAAGATTACATTTAATGGGGTTTTTTTTTTTTTTTTTTTTTTTTTTTTTTTGTAAATTTGTTTAAGCAGAGTATAGCTGGAACATTTGTAATTAGGAAATGGCTTTAAAGTAAGCATATTGTAGTTTAGGGGATAGAAACAATGTGTATAGGTGATTTTAGAAACAAAAACTCGTATTTTATAGTTCTCTGTGCTAGAAAAGTCTCCTTTGTGACTGTCTTTTTGTAATTCCTCTTTTGCTAGGAATATAAGCACTAGAGAAACAGGATTTTTGTTCTTCAGATATATTTCTATGGTGTCAAGTTAATATCCAAATAACCTGAAGTAGTCAAAGAAAAGTCACCCCCAAGGCCTTATCATGGAACCTTGTACAAAATAGGTCCTTCATAGATTTTTAAAACTAATTTGCATATGATAAGGGAAAGGAGAGAAACCAGAGTTTTAGTAATGGATTTTATGGTAGGGACTGAAACATTTTTTGGCAGAAGGAGGTAAGAAGTTATAGGCATTTCTGAGGCTACTTTTTTCCTAAAAAATGGGAAGGAAGGAAAAGGAGGAGGAGAAGAAAGAGAAAGAAGGAAGGTATTGCATGGGAAAGGTCTGAAAGTTTAGTGATTAACAGCTCATTGAGATGTATTTTAGATATCAAGCATATTCCGAGCATCCAAGTGACTGAATTTAAAAACATCAATTTTCATGGATCTGTCTTCCTGATTTTCTAATAGGGAGTTATTCCAGGGTTCTTCGGCAAGTGCAATGATGCAAGTCCTGTCTATTATTGTCCCCATGCTCTGTTTACTGAATTCTTCATCTCAACTCCTGCTGAAATTCCTTCTAGACCAACCTCTATGGGAAAATGTTTTTCCTTATGTCATAAGTGTTTTGCAGTCTAAAGGGATGCTGTCTTAGGAGGAAAAAAGCAAGCAAACAAGGAAAAGTAAAGAGGTGAAGAGCTGGGAAAGAAAGAGCATACCAGGATAGAAAGAGAAAAGAGGAATACCATAACAAAGAAAAAAGATGAAGATGCTGATTTTGAATGCAGTGAATGAAGTTCTAAGCAGTGATATATGTGTGTATCTACTGTGTATAGAAGGGAGAGGAGAGGAAGAGAGAGACAAAGGTATGGGAGGAGACTGAGAAATGAGGCAATTTATCCAGCTCTTCCGGAAATTTACCCTTTCCCAGATGTTAGGACAATGAAAGAAACAAAACTTCTGTTTATCAAAAGACTTCCTGCATTCCAAATAATTTTCTAAATGTTTTACATCAATTACCTTATTGAAATTCTATTTTCTGATGTAAGTATTACGATTCTCTCCCAGAGGTGAAGAAACTGTGGCTCAGGGAGTGTGAATGACCAGATTGGGAGGGTTAGTGAATGAACTCATAGATATTTTTCCCATTGCCTTGGGGCTTAAACTCAAGTAATGGCCTGATTAAATAGACATATTATACATTATTTAAATAAGTGTATAGACCTGAAAAGCAGGGAAGAGACCCTAATAGTATGATATTTTTTGCTGTCTGGATTCAGATCTGCTCGACACTCTTCCCCTAGTTGGCTTTGCACCACAGAGAGTGACCTTTGCAACTTACATGGCCAGGAAACCTTTATCAATTGACCAGTGGAAGGCCCTTTCAGTAAGCTGGCAACAGGGAAAGGGACAATGCCAGGGTCTTTCTGCCTGCCTCTTTGTGCTTCAGGAAGCATCTCTGGTCATAGTCGCAGCTTCCCCTACTGTTCTCCTGCTGGCAGCCCCTCACTTCAGAGCAGCTGTAGGTTCTGAGCTTTGGTCATGCCTCCACCGTTTGATGCTCTGTCCACAGCAGGGATAGTGGCTTCCTGCTTTTGCTAATCTCTGGGTGGTCTCACCATCTCCTGTTTGCCCTTTTAGCCCTCCCTGTGCTGTTGTAACTAGTTCCCATATTAAATTACCTCTAGTGTACTTTCTGGCACAGCTTCTGTTTTCTGACTGAACACAGAATGATATACCATCTGAATGAGATGTCTTAATAAAAGACACCAGACAGGATGGGGGCAGGTCAGAAAGGTCTTTATAATAAAGGTGACTAGAAAGTATCCTGTGAGAGACCAGCATTGACCACACAAAGAAAAAAAGAGCATTGTAAAGAAAACTAATAGTAAGTGTATTTTGCCTTTTCTTTAGTGCTCATTGAGTAGAATTGCTTAGCTAGGAATGCTGGATCCAGGCAGTGGATGCATATGATATATGCATATGATATATGTCCTTTATAGTTTGTATGTACTCTACGTACAGTGAGAGAGCCAAAATATCAGGGAAGCAGGGAAAGGTGAATTCAATGGACAATAAACAAATGTGTCTAATTGGAGCAAAGGGAACAGACAGAAACAGAAAAGGCACATGAATTTTAAAAAGGCTTTTGAAGACCAGAGTTAATACTATTCTATTTATATTGCTCTATTATTGCTTTTAGAGGGTTCGTGTATCTACTGTCATATGTAACATGTTTGTTAGATTATTTATTCTTTTAGTTAGCCAACATTTGCTAAGCCCTGGTGCTATGTCAGGATCTGTGCTAGCCATGGGGCACCCAGAGACCAATGAGACTCCAGCCCTTCCTTTCAGTGCTTGGAGCCTAGTGGGAGAGATAGAAAAATGAAGAGGAAAATGAAAAGCAGCACATCACGATGCAGTAGCATGAACATGCTGGCAAGGCAGGTAGACCAGGAGCTTCCGGGGCAGTTTTAAGAAGCATGCAGATAGAGTTGGCAAGACCTGGTGATCGATATGGGGTTAATGAATAAGAAAGTATTAGAATTAATATTTCACAGTTTCAGGATTGCCATGTGTTGGGAGGAGAGTGGCATGTGACAATCCTAGGACAGCTATTGGATCATTGAGCAACTGAGGCAAGGCTGGAATTCAAACCAAGAGACAAAGCATGGACCACTAGTCTTTTTTAAAAAATTCAATTTTTGTTTTGTTTTTCTTATAGATTATGTGGAGTGGGAAAGGGACGGAGACTCAAGGACATTGGCTCTTGGAAAAAAAAAAAACATATTCTCTAAAAGGGCAAGAGCTTTTGTGTCTTATCTAGTTGGTGTTAAAGTTCAGTTCACTTGCTTAATTATTATGTGGCTTTGAGTAAATTGCTTCTCAGCTCCGACTACTGGCCTCTGAAGGGCAATATCACTGGAGCTGATGACAGCTCTGCAAGTGTGGATCGCTGAGCTGTTGGAATGGAAAAGCCCTCATCACCTGTCTGGCACATAAAAGAAGCTCCCAAAATATCATTCCACACACTCTTTGTTTTTTTAATCTCTGATGTAAGGTTCAGTATCTTAAAATGTCAAATCATTATTTTTGCTTTCTTGAAGATGTGCAACTATTCTCATAAATAGATTGATTGGGGAGATAAATTTTACATTACAAATGAAAAAAACCAAAGTCCCAGATAACTAGGCATAATAAGAAATTTTAAAGACTAGAATTAATGTTAAAAATACTCAATAGGTCCCTTAAATATTTGGAGGTATTTTCAGGTATTTCGGGTTCTTCCATGTATGGAATACACAGTGTTTTTGTAATGCTGGTAATTTGGTGACAGATGCTGCTGCAATTCAATGTAATGGAGTATGTAAAAATGAGGAAGCAGTTAAGGCATTTTTAGTTCCCTCTGAGGCTTGCAAAAATTGCTTAAATGTAGCTATCCAAAGCAACATACATTTTTTATCAAAGTCAAATTTGAATGTTATTTAATGCTCAACCTTTGGCCAGGAATAGATGTCAAGTTTTTCTTTTTATTGTTGTTTTTAATTTAAACAAATGTTGCTTTGGATTGCTTTCCCTTTAGCAGAATGTTTGTGAGTCTCAGAGGAAACTCCTAGGATGCTTTTTTCCTTGGTTTAACATTTACAAAGCATATTGGCTCTCTGGCTGAAGGGAATGGTGCAAATACCAAATTCATGGCATAGCAAATGACTTGGTCATTTCCCACTTTCTTTCCCTTCATGTTTCTGCCATTTGGAACCCCACCCACATTTTAAAGCCCAGCTCACACGCTTTGTAGTGGAAAGAGCCTACACTTTGCTGCCAGGGAAAAAAATTGTCACAGTGATGTTCTTGGGCTCCAAACTCAGGCAAGTACTCCATTCAAATCTTTCGGACGGGTTGCTGAAACTTGCCAAGACTCACCCTTCCCTTCCACTGAATGGAAGTCCTGGTACTTTACAGCATTGCTGAGAAGAGACCATTTGTAACAGTCAGCTGTTGCCACACTGCCCACCATCCATGACACTTTCTTCTGGTAACAGCAGTCCAAATGCACTTTGGATATTCCCATAGTGAGATGTTGATGAGTGGCCATGTGACCAAGGAGCCCCTCTCCCGGAATTTGAGCCTCGGGGGAGGGGAGGAGTACCAAGACGGGGAATACCGTGGAACTCCTCACTGTTGGTGCATGTAGCCTCCAGTCACTAGTACTCATTGCCTGGGTTTTCAGAAACTGCCTCGGGTCTTGCTCTTTGAAAACTGGTTCTTAAGTTTTCTCTTCAATTTGGTGAGCTACTCCTTGTATTCCCAGTATTTTTTTTCTTAAATTCTGCATAATTGATTTCTGTTGCTTACAATGAAAGAATTGCCAATAAATATTAGAAATATTAGACCCCTCACCGTTTTCTTACCAACACAAACTCTATATGTTCTTCTCCAAAGTCAGAGGTCTGTTTTCTTCCCCAAGTTCAGATAGCATTGTTTATATCATTGTGTGACAGTTAATATTAGGTGTCAACTTTTGGATTGAAGGATGACTAGACAGCTGGTCACATATTGTTTCTGGGTGTGTCTGTAATGGTGTTGCCAGAAGAGGCTGAAATTTGAGTCAGTGGACTGGGAGAGGAAGACCTACCCTCAATGTGGGTGGGCACCGTTCAATTGGCTGATGGTGCGGCTAAAACAAAGCAGGTGGAAGAGCTGGAGCAAGCTTGCTTGCTGGGTCTTTCAGCTTTCATCTTCTTCCTATGCTGAACGCTTCCTGCCCTTGGACGTCAGACTCCAGGTTCTTCGGCCGTTGGACGCTTTAACTTACACTGGTTGTTTGCCGGGGGCTCTTGGGCTTCTGGCACAGACTGAAGGCTGTACGCACCATCAGCTTCCCTACTTTTGAGGCTTTTGGACTTAGATTGAGCCTCTACTGGCTTCCTACCCTCCCATCTTGCAGATGGCCTGTGGTGGGACTTCACCCTGTGATCCTGTGAGTCAATTCTCCTTAATAAACACCCTTTCTTATGTACATACATCCTATTAGTTCTGTCCCTCTGGAGAGCACTGACTAATACAAACTGTTAATGATTTATCGCCCTTTATGCCTTGTAGGGGCATTCACCTGTGGCCCTGCTTTCTCCAAAGACTGTTCCTTGTGAGCAGGGGGTCGTGCACCCCATTAAGACTCTGTGCCTGATGGAACCTTTGTCTTGCTGCCTTGCTCATCCACACAGGTGTGTGGCCCTTCAGGAGACCACGCTTCTTTCAGGGCTTTTTCTCAACAAAATGACATCTAGGACCAATGTCTTTGAGAAATTCTGCATTCGGCTGACACTCAGGCTGAGAAATCCTATGAGAAAGGCAAATCAAATCAAAACAATATGAAACATTTAAAAATCAGGATTTTCTAAATCAATTTTACAGTAGACACTAACCTCTGCATTTAGTATTTGTTTGTGCAGGGGTACGGTTGAGGGGTAGGGAGAGCAGGCTGACTGAGAACACATAGCCACAGCCATGACATTTTGTGGCTTTGAACCTAGGATTTTCTAAGCCAGTGTTTTTGGATCACCCCAGTTTTCTCAATAGCATCCAATTTGATTCATTATCATTTCATTCAAGTATCTAATCAACAAATATTTATTGAGGATCACTTTTATTCAACAACTGTTTTGTACTAGGCCCGCACTTGGGTCCTGGGATGCAAGGAAGAATAAAATGCCGCTTCTACTCTCTAGGGTCCTACACAGGGGGAAGCTTGAGAAGCAGGTGTGATTGCCACCACGTCCGGCAAGGCTGTGGCACAGCAGATATGAGGGGTTTTGGGGGCACAGGGGAAGCCCTGTTCCACTTGGGTAGCCATGGTTAGGAGAAAGGGTTCTGAATGACACTGCACCTGAGTTCATTCTTGAGGGATGAATAGAAGTTATTTGTCTTTAGTAATAATATTGTCAGAGTTTGGCTAATGTTACAGTGTTTACACTGAGAGAGGCCCTTTATATGTGTTTTTAAATTTAATCCTAGGCTGGGCATGGTGGCTCATCCCTGTAATCCTAGCACTTTGGGAGGCCAAGGTGGGTGGATCACCTGAGGTTAGGAGTTCATGACCAGCCCGGCCAACACGGTGAAACCCTGTCTTTATTAAAAATACCAAAATTAATCGGGCGTGGTGGCACATGCCTGTGATCCCAGCTACTTCGGACACTGAGGCAGGAGAATTGCTTGAGCCTGGGAGGCAGAGCATGTAGTGAGTCGAGATCATGCCACTGCACATCAGCCTGGGAAACAGGGTGAGACTGTCTCAAAAAAAATTAATCCTCACAGTGACCTCACAATAGGTATTGTTGGTATTTTCATGTCACGCCTGTGGAAAATGAGGTGCAGGGTGAAATTCGTATCTGAGCTGCATTCCCCAGGCCCAAGAAAATGTTAAAGATGTTTTCCTTTCATAGCACTTCATACTCATCACTGCTATGGATCTTCTCTTATGGTATTAAGAAAGTTTTTCTCTTTAGCAGAATGGTTGTGGTTTGTGTAGACTGTAGAAATAATTCTGAAAAAGAGTGCTGTCTATTCTTTGAGTATTTGCAACAGTAAGTACACTGCTTGACACTTACTAGGCTTTTCATGGTTACTTGTTTAATTATTTTCTACCTTACAAATTTTTTTTTATAGTGGAGTTACGTGTTTACATGTCCCAGCTCCTGGATTAGGCTAGATTCTCCATATTCGAAGACCTTATCTGGATTGATATTTAGCCAAGTTTCAGGTATAAATAAAGACTTCTGGAAGATTTTTTTGGGGAAGTCGGAAGTAAGACATAGAAATCCAGATGTGCCACGCATCCAGAGAGAAGAAGGGTCTCTGGTCAAAGCAGAGAGGAGGGCATGTGAGGTTCTGGGGCAAGAGCAGCACTAGGGCTCACGTGCTGCTGTGATCCAGAGTCCCACTGGAGGCTGGGAGGGTCTGGCCTGGCCTCTGTTGTGAAGATTTGAAGTCCAGTTTTCATGCCCAGTACCATAGACAGTAGCATACATTTCTGTTTGAGGTTACCTGTAAAATATCTTACCTTTAATAACAGACCAGGTGTGGTGGCTCATATATGTAATCCCAGCAGTTTGGGAGGCTGAGGAAGGTGCATCACCTGAGGTCAGGAGTTCCAGACCAGCCTGGCCAACATGGCAAAACCCTGTCTCTACTAAAAATACAAAAATTAGCCAGGTGTAGTGGTGGGTGCCTCTAATCCCAGCTACTTGGGAAGCTGAGACAGGAGAATTGCTTAAACCAGAGGAGAGGTTGCAGTGAGCCGAGATCACACCATTGCACTCTAGCCTGGGCAACCAAAGTGAAACTCCACCTCAAAATAAATAAACAAGTAAATAAATAAATAAATAAATAAAATATCTTACCTTTAATAAATCTGAAGACTTATATTGTAGTAATTGTGATTTTCTTTTTTCTAATTAGATTGCTTAATCAGGGATATTGAGATTTAGAAAAACTAATTGAATTCCTTGATAAAAGTTGGTATACTGAGATTCGGAAGAGCTTCTCTTTCTTGATATTTATGTTGCACAGTTTATTACCTGACACATACTCTAGAAAATTGTAAAGGCAGAGCAACCAGCTGAGAGTGTGCTGCAGCAGCTGAGCTTCAGCCCAGAAAAAGTTGGGAAAGGAGCCTACATTTCCCATGCTGGCACCCTTTGATGTTATAGTGCATTGGACATGAAGAATCTCAAGTCTTAAGTTATGCAACTTAAAAAAAAAATTCACATATTCTCTGTCCCTCTCCAATGTCTTGGGTTTCTAACATTCATAATGTACTGCAGTCTTGGATTGTAATTACCAAGATAAATGACAAACATATTTTTTTAAAAATATATGCCCTGGCTTAGCAGCCTGACAGGCTGCTTTGGTCTATTTCCATGTATCCTCAATGAGGTGCACTGGCAAGAACTTCTGATGAAGCTTTCATCTCAACTCAGCCTGATCCTGATCATGGTTTTCTGCAAAATGTCTCTACAAATTCCACATGGGGTTTTCACATTTTCTGTATATTCCTGGGGCCAAAGCGGTACAAGTCTAAAACCTGGATTAGCATTTTTACCTGAGATGTTGGTACTGCCATCAACATGAGATACAACCTTCTCTTTATCCTTGACTTCTTCCTTACCAGTGATCACCTTTTCTGCACATCCAGACACACACACATATACACATCCCCAGAATGGTAGTGTACCTGGAAAGTCACAAGGGAAGTCGAGTTTAATATCTAAATTCTTGGACGAGTAGTAATACGTTCTTGAACATCAGGTAATGTTTATCCATTCTACCCACTAAGGAACCTGAAAAAAGACTTTACTTATAAATATTTGATCTGACAAAGACAGATGTTGAAACAAAATACTTCTTGCCCTTTTCTCAAGGTCCTCCATGGACCCTTTCCTAGGCCATAGGGAGCACAAGTTATAGGAAAGAGCACAAGAGTCGCCAACTCAGTCCTTACATGGCTGCCTGAAGTGCCCTGTGACCTTAGACACATCCTTTAATCCCCCTGTTTTATCAGTTTTTTCAACTTTAAAAGAGCCCTTGTTCAACCTTTTCATAAGTTGTAACATTAAGATGCAAATGCTTGGCTCGGCCATGGCTCACACCTGTCATTCCAGGAGTTTGGGAGCCTGAGGCAGGTGGATTACCTGTGGTCAGGAGTTCCAGACCAGCCTGGTCAGCATGGAGAAACCCCTTCTCTATCAAAAATACAAAAATTAGCCAGACATGGTGGTGTGCACCTTCAGTCTCAGCTACTTGGGAGGCTGAGGCAAGAGAATTGTTTGAACCCGGGAGGCAGAGGTTGCAGTGAGCTGAGATCGCACCACTGCACTCTAGATGAGGCAGCAAGAGCAAAACTCTGTCTCAGAAAAAATGCAGATTCTCTTGGGAAATGTTACATACTACACCTTAACAATTGCACTTTACTGTGAGCAAGTAATCATTTAAGAGGTCTTGCTTATCAAAAAGTGAAATTTTCATCTTCTTCTCATTGTATTCTATCAACAGATCAAGAGAAAAGAATTCCTTTTAAATGGTGCAGCAGAAACAGCTATTTTTATACACACATCAACCTTCTTTTATGAAAACACAAGCCTAAAAATGACAAGTAAATAATAAAATAGAGGAACATGTTGGCTTAAACTCCTCCTTAAAGTAACTGTAAAACCCTTGCCTCCATCCTTTTTGATTTACTTAGTGTTTACTTAGTCAGTGAGTATAGATTTTAAACGTGTTCTTGACTTTACATGGTATGTGGGAAAGTGACCTGGGTGGGTTTTATGTTTTCATACTGAGTGCCTGGATGAATTGGCTAGCCTGACTGGCTAGGAAAATGCCTGCTTCATTGAGGGTGGGGACGTGCCTCGTTGCAAAGCGTTGTAGGCCAGTCAAATGGCACATAAAGGCAACATGTTGTCCAGCGGGCTAGACTCCTAATGCAATTGTCTGCTTTTTGCCCAGAGTCATCAAACTAGAGTCTACACTGGTGTTCCTCCACCAACAATTTCCTTTTGGAACAACTTCCTTTTAATAGCAGATTGAATAATAATGTTTGTTATTGGTTAACTTGTGTCTTCCCAAAACTTATCAGTTGAAGTTAATCTTCCCATTCCTCAGGATGTAACATTACTTAGAAATAGGATCTTTGCAGAAGTAATTAAATTAAAAAGAGGTCATTAGGGTGGGCCCAAAATCCAACATAACTATTGTCCTCATAAAAGGAGAAAATTTGGACACAGAGAAACACGTGAAGAGAAGACAACATAAAGAGACATAGGGAGAAGATGGCCATCTACAAGCCAGGAAGAGAGTCCAGAAACAGATCTTTTCCTCCCAGCCTTCAGAAGGAATCAACACTGCTGATACGTTGACATTGGACCTCTAGCCTCTAGAACTGTGAAATGATAAATTTCTGCTGTTTAAGTCACCTAGTTCATGTTATTTTGTTAGCGCAGCCACAGCAAATTAATACAGTGTAGATAGCAATATAACTAATATTGATGATCAGTTCTAGCTAATGTGTATTGAGTGACCACTACATTTCAGGTCCACCATGAACATCACTGCCACTATGTCTCACTTAGTCAATGAAAGTCTCCATCAGAGTGTGGCTGTAGAGGTAAATTCAGGGTAATGAAAGGATGCTACCTTTTTGGATGATGGGGAGAAAGAACATTCATAGCAGAGGGAATAGTAAATTCAGAGGCTTTGAAGGGGTATTAACGGAAAGGCCAATGTGGTTTGATGAACTGATTGAGGAGAAGAGGGATACCAGTTGTCTAGGTTAGAGATAAACTCTTTCAAAATCATGTAGGCCCACTCAGGTATTCTAAAATACACATGGCTTAACTCACTGGTATCAGCTTATGCATGGAGGATCTCTTTCTAGAGTACATTTTTCATATCGACACATTTCTACAAAGTATTGGGTTTAAGTTTGGAGAACAACATTCACTTAAAGGGAAGCCCTTTACATCCAGTACCTCAATAGCTATTTTTCTCAAGCCTTGTAACAAATTAGGGGACATAAAGAAAAGAATCCAGAGGAATGGGATGATTATTCTTTCAAATGAGAAAATCAAGGCCCAGGTAATTTAGACATATATGTAGAGAGAGACTGAGCAAGGCCTAGAGCCTGTAAGTCCTCAGATTCATGTGACTGTCTTTCCTACTTTTATAGATAAGAACAACACTAAGGATTTAGCAGAATGTGACCTGCATCGAAAATGCCCAGCTATTGAACTCCTATTTATTCTTCAGGGCTCCAGCACTATGCTACTTCGTCCAGAAAAGCTTCCTGTTTTTATACTAAATCCAATTTCACCCTCCTCCAAAATCTACCTTTCTAGGACACCACTTTCTACCTCTCTATGTGCATGCTTCATTTCTCCCACAAGACAGTAAACTTCATTCATGTAATATCCTTCCACAGGGCACGACTGCCTTATATAACGTATATAGCCAATGAATTAATTAGTATGGAAGGATTGAACAAAAACATTAAACAGACCAGCAATTCCTCTCCTCCTTTTTGGATCCATTTCCATTCCCAAGAGGAATGGAAACATATATCTGTACACAGTCTTGAGTGTTCATAGCAATTTTATTTATAATAGCCCTTAAACTGGAAGGAGTGTGGTGTCCATTGTGTGGTAAGTGAACAGACAAATGTGTCATTGCCATGTAATGGAATAAAAAGGAATAAACTACTGGTGCACATTATATTATGAATGAAACTCAAAAACATTATGTCAAATGAAGGAACCTAGGCATGAGAGATTACATATTATATGATTCCATTTAGATGAAATGTCTCAAAAAGGAAAATTTATAGAGACATGAAGTAGGTTAGTTTTTGCCTGGTGCTAGGGCTGGGTTGGGGATTATTGTAGATGGGTGTGAAAGATCTCATTGGGGTTGAAAATGTCCTAAAGCTAATTTATAATAATAGCAGCATTTATTTTACTTAATAAATTAAGTAAAAAAAGTCATTAAATTGTACACATGAATTGGGTGGATTTTATGATATGTAAAATATGCCTCAATATAGCTGTTAAAAAAAAAGAATAAAAATAGCATTCAAGTAGATTGAGAGGTGGTGTGAAGGTGAAGATGGAAGAGAACATATCTCTCCTCCCTCCCCAAATATGCCCACATCATCTAAAGATACCAACACAACACCCCAATATCCTATAGTTTAAAAATTACAGAACAGTCTTGTATTTCATACACTATCAGTATCTGAAATCATTTTTATAAATGTGAGTCTATTTTGTCTGTGGTGAGATAATATTTATGTTTCCTCCTCTTAATATAAAAAATAAAGACATCACACCACCTCCATGTGATCAATGGTTTCCTCCTAGGGTAATTTTTTTTAACCTGAAGGTAAAATCGATGAGTCCTGATAGCACTTAAAAGAAGAGATTAAGCCTACCAATAAGAAGGTCCATTGCAGAAGGTGGTATTGGGGCTGGCATCCTTGCTCTGAATTTATTTATTGAATGCTTTTATGATGAGTACTGTACGTGGTGTGTCTCTTCTACAAATAGCTCATTAAGACTTTTGCATAATGGATGGTGAGGCAGTTTTGCAAAAGAAAACATAGTCACGCAATCTCATCTTTCAACCTGAATGACAGGACCATTCCCTAAAAAGCAAGGCCATTTAAATGGCATTCGGTCTACTCTTTTCTAGTGGAAAGGAACTTCCCATGTTAGCAGGTTTCAACAATCAAAGTTAGAATTCTCTTAGATCCCAAGCATTGCCCCCCAAATCTACAAACTTTCTATCATGTTAGGTTTTGGGCTATTTAAAAAAAGGAAAGGCTTTCAGCCAACTGCAAAAAAAACCAACCAAACAAACACAAGCTGTTCACTACTATCAGGTAGAAAAACTTACTGTTTGAGAGTATCAGCAGCACTCTGTGCTGTGGTTTACTAGCCGACTTCCCTGCGATATTGCAGGAATGCTACCAGAAGTTTCTGAGTCTTTTGCACACTTTGCCCCAGCCAGGTGCACTTTCAATGTTGACAGAGTCCAGTGATCGAAAGCATTTTCTGATTTTGTTTTTTTTCTTCAGTGTTTATGACACCATAACACCAACTAGTTTAAAAATAGTTGAGAAAATCTTTTTTATAATTTGAAATTTAAATGTTACATGTACATTTCTACTTACTGATTGTGCTGGGAATTGTGCTATATGGATTATGAGCAATCAGAATGCAACCTCTTGCTAAAGCAAACTAAATATGGCCTGAGAAGGACTCTGTACTTCTATATTTGAGCCCTTGTGTATGAATTGTAACTTAATAAGAAGATAAGATTCAAAACCTAACTTAGGAGTATGTGCCTGTAACAATAGCTGAGTCGTGGCCAATCCCAGAAGCCACACTTCAGCCACTCATACACGGCCAGGTGTTCAAGCTGTGTTCAATAAGGCAAATGCCAACCTGCAAGCAGCCCAGCTGTTTCTGTACCTCACTTCCTATTTCTGTACGTCGCCTCCCTTTTTCATCTATAAATTTGTTCTGTAAGTTTGTTTACCATCTGTGCATTTTCTTTTTTTTTTTTTTTCCATTTATTTATTTTATTGCATTTTAGGTTTCGGGTTCAACAGCATTAGCCACAGAGAAATGCAAATTAAAACCACAATCAATGAGACAGCCCTGCAAACCTATCAGAAAGGCTAAAATGCAAAAAATAATTACAATATCAAATGCTGATAAGAATGCAGAAAAACTGGGTCACTCATAAATACTGGTGAGAATGTCAAATAGTATTGCCATTAAGAAAAATGATTTGACAATCTCTTAAAAATCTATACCTTCAATTACCATACGACCCATAAATTGTACTCCTGGGCATTTATTTTGGAGAAATAAAGAATTTGTTCCTATGGAAACCTGTAAAAAAATTTTTTTTGTTCCGACATGAGGCATCCCTGAAGTCTCTCTGAACTTGCTGTGATTCTGGGGCTGCCCAATTCATGAATTGCTCATTGCTCAATTAAACTTCTTTACATTTAATTCGGCTGAAGTTTTACTTTTAACACTAATAACACTTGTAAGTTGTGGAAGGCAGGAGCTGTTTTCAAAGCTGGGTTTTGGATATCTAAACATAACTCTTTCATTTCATTTCGGAAAGAAAACTTGAGTCCCGGAGAAGGTGACTGCTTTCCTAAGGTCATACACACCTTGTTAGCGGCAAAGCCAGTACTAGTATGAAATTTTCTAGACTTTTAGTTCAGTTATTTTTCTGCCGCACCAAACATTCTGTACCTTTACTCCTTCTCAGCAGTCTTCCCCCAGTAGTTATGGCAATATCTTCTAATAAATTTTGTACCAACTAACCCATTGATTTGTCCATATATTTATTCAATAAAGATGTCTCCAGTGATGGCTATGAGATGGATGTGGTATTAAGGTGTACCTATAGATACTTTAAAGTAATAGTAAAGGCAAGAATTTGTCCTTTGCCAAATAGCTTTTCATGGGAGACGTTGTAACTGTTCATTTTGTGTATGAATCTCAAGGATGGTTCCTTGGATTCAGTACATTGCTCAATTACTATAAAAGAATGCCTAATGCTCTTTAAAGAAAACTTAGAGAAATTACCCAGGTCATACATTAAGTGTTTTTTTCAAACACTGTTTCCGTGTTGGGTAAGTTCCCACATGAAACACTACTGTCAAAAGCACTTTTCTATTACAGCTTTTATGAGGGACTAACATGGCTGGAATGGAGGCAAGTGCCCGAAGGAGGAGTCTGCAAGAGTGATCACATGGAGCACTACTGATTACAGGCATACTGATGACTAGAATCACAGCTTATTCATCTTTCAGTCCCCTATGTTTATTGAAGTGCCAAGGATCTACAAAAGTTTGTGGTGTTGAATAGAATCCAGAATCCAGAGATGTGAAGATGACTTCTACAAGAGATTCCTTGACATTGGTGCTCAGTAGAATAACCTGTGATTTCAGAGTTAGCAAGCCAGAATTGGCATAAAGAAAATATTTGTGGGAGGGGACTTGCATAGTTGTTTTTTCAATTTAAGCTTTCATTTTAGACACAGGGGGTACACATGTAGGATTGTTACATAGTTATATGTAACAATATGTAATAGGTAATGAGCATAATATCCAATAGGTAATTTTTCAGCCCATTCCCCCTCTTCTGGTAGTTCTCAGTGTCTATAGTTCCCATGTTTATGTCCATGTGTGCTCAATGTTTAGCTTCCACTTATAAGCAAGAACATGCAGTATTTTATTTTATTTTATTTATTTTATGTTCCTGTGTTAATTCACATAGTATTATGGCCTCTAGCTCTCTCCATGTTGCTGCAAAGGACATGGTTTTAGTATTTTTAATGGCTGCATAATATTCCCTTGTGTATCTGCACCACATTTTCTTTATTCAATCCACCATTAATGGGCATCTAGGTTGATTCTATGTCTTTGCTGTTGTGAATAGTGCAGTGATGGACATACAAAGGAATGTTTCTTTTTGGTATAATCTATATTCTTTGGGATATACCTAGTAATGAGATTGCTGGAAAAATAAGGACGTAAGCAGACACTTCCAAAAAGAAGACATCCAAGTAGCCAACAAACATACAAAAAACGTTTAATATCACTGAAATGAGAAATGCAAATCAAACTTCAGTGAGATACCATCTCACACCAGGCAGAATGGCTGTTATTAAAAAGTCAAAAAACAACAGATGCTGGCAAGACTGTGGAGAAAAGGGAAGGCTTATGCACTGTGGTGGGAATGTGAATTAGCTCAGCTACTATGGAAAGCAGTTTGGATGTTTCTCAAAGAAATTTCATAGGTTTATTTTTATTATTATACTTTAAGTTCTGGGTTACATGTGCAGAATGTGCAGGTTTGTTACTTAGGTATACATGTGCCATGGTGGTTTGCTGCACCCGTTAACCTGTTATCTACATTAGGTATTTCTCCTGTTATCCCTCCCCTATCCCCCACCCCCCAACAGGCCCTGATGTGTGATGTTCCTCTCTCTGCATCCATGTGTTCTCTTTGTTCAACTCCCACTTATGAGTGAGAACATGTGGTGTTTAGTTTTCTGTTCTTGTGTTAGTTTGCTGAGAATGATAGTTTCAGCTTCATCCAGGTCCCTGAAACGGCATGAATTCATCCTTTTTTATGGCTGCATAGTATTCCACGGTGTATATGTGCCACATTTTCATTATCCGGTCTATCATTAATGGGCATTTGGGTTGGTTCCAATACTTGGCATAGATTTTTTAAAAGCATGGTAGAGTTGTCTCTTTACAGTATGACTTATTTTAAGAAATTTACTTTACATTTTCAATCAACTTAAAGTACTTGTAATTTTCTATAGTCACCAGATCAAATCATAAATAGCAAATTGAGGCTCATAACATAAAATATTTGTACGCATTTACGTAAAAGATACTTTAAAATGCATTTCATGGGCCACCATGCTACAGTCTAGGGACAGAATGGAGTGAGAAAGCAAATGTGGTTCCTCTGCATCTTGTTCCTATCTTAGGGAGTTTGGCGGAAGAGATTAACCTTGAGATAACTACACAAGTAAATGGACCATTGCAACTGTGGTACATTTCCTAAGGAGAGTTTAGGTTGCTCTAGATCTCTGAAAGGTACAAGGTGCTATAAGATCTGATGATGAGATATTTGACCTGCTGAGGGATGTCAGAGGTGTTTTCCCTGAAGCAGAGATAACTGAGCTGAAAAGTAGGAGTTCACAGTTCACGTCAATTGCAAAGGTTCTGTTGTGAATAGGCAGGTGATCTTAAGCATGAAGACGAGAGTGACATAAGAGGAAGCCTAAAATATTGCAGGGCTTTTTATTAAAAGAATTGTGGGAAAACACCAAAGGATTTTGGCCATGAACATGGAATAATTAAAATTAGCTGCTTTCAGATTGAAGCACAATGGTTTATGCCTATAGCCTCAGCATTTTGGGTGGCCAAAGCAAGAGGATCTTTTGAGCCCAGGAGTTTGAGACTAGCTGAGGCAACATAGGGACACCACATCTCTATTAAAAATTAACAAGATTTTAACTGGGAGTGGTGGCCTGCAGCTATAGTCCCAGCTACTCTAGAGGCTGAGGTGGAAGAACCACTTGAGCCCAGGAGGTCCAGGCTGCAGTGAGCCATGATCATACCACTGCACTCCAGCCTGGGCAACAGAGTGAGACCCTGTCTCAAAAATAAATAAAATCATAAAGATTACAAAAATAAGATTGGCTGCTTCTTAAAGAACGATTGTAAAACAACAACAGTGGGTGTGAATAGATCACTTAATAACTTTTTGTAGTATTTTAGGCAAGAGATCCTGGTAACTTGGTCTTAAATGTGGTATATTTGGGGGAGAGTGAAGAGTGAAGAAATATTTAAGAGTTACTGCAATAGGGACAAATAATAGTGGAATTTGACAGGTGATGGAGAGGGAGGGGCTTAAGGGAAATTCTAAGCATCTGGCTTCCATTCCTTGGTGAGTCATAGTATTATTCATTGCAACCATGAGCACTGGGAAATGATGACTTTGAGTCAGAGAGTTGGCCAAAGGCAGTGGGACATAGGAGACTATAGATACAGATTGTCTCTCTTTCCAAGGTGGGCAAGGTGCTGATGATGGACACCAAGATTTATATCTTATGCTACTTTCCAGCAGAGAGAGCATTCTTGATGTTTCTAATCCCAAGACCAAAACCCTTGGTGAAGTTTCTTGTTGAACTCACTTGAATCAGGTGCCCATACTTGATCAAAACAGTTATAGTAAGAAGGAGGTGTAGATAGGGTGGTGGAATGACTGGCAACTTCCTTGAGAGTGATATAGGTTTTGGAAAGAGGCAATTGTCAAAAGGAGAGGAAGAAACAAGACAGATAATATTACAAAATTCCACTACAGTGGTGCTATACTGATTAAATGTATGAAATTAATTTTGTTGTAGTATACATTTCTAGTATTTTAGCTACTTCTAAGAGCTCTGAGATATGTGGAATGGGAGGACAAGATGTTGAAAAGTGGTGGTAAAGACAGCCTAGGAAAATATACAAAGGAATGCTCTACCATGAGTATTATATTACATGATACTATCATTGTATACTATGTATGCACCAGTCTACTTTAATAGGCTACAAAATTCCTAAAGGCTGAGAGTATTCCCTATTGATTCCTGTGCTTCAACTGAGTAGAAGATAGCAGCCATTCTGAGTGCTATCCATGCTCAAACGTTCTCAATGACTTAGTTGTTGAATAAATGCATTCATAAATGCTCAAACATTCTCAATGACTTAGTTGAATAAATGCATTCATAAATGAACATACTAAAAAATTGACAATAGTATGACTTTGCACTAGCTCCTTAGCCTTCCTAGACCTGAGTTTTACATCAGTATAATGGACTTCTTGGTATCTATTCTATGTTATAGTTCTAAAATCCTATTTGTTTTATTAAACTACGTCTTTGTGGAATTTTAAACTTTTAGTTATCAGCACAGATATTGTGTAAGTAGTTGATAATTTTAAATTCTGTTAGTTTTCTGTTCTCCTATATATTGTAAACTGAGGCACTGGAGAAAACACATGGGCTTTTGCATCAGATGCCTGTAAATTCAACTAACAGCTTCTCTGCTGACCAGCTCTGTGACTTTTGGTAATTCATTAAACATTTATAAAACTTAGTGTGAATTTTTCATTTCTAAAATAAGAATAATGATGTCTAAATTCCAAGTCTTCATGATGATTGGTGGAATGGATTTATAGATACAGAAACAGATAAGGCTTCTAATACATGTGGGTTATTGTTTTTCATACTTTTGTTCCTTGGTGCAAGTGCACATTGGGTTTGGGGTGTAGTAATAAGAATATATATGCTTATCAACTTTTGTTAAGTTAATTACGTGAAGGGGAGAGATCCAAGATGGCTGACTAGCAACAGCTCAGGATTGCAACTCCCAGTGAAGGCACAGGGAGTGAGTGGACGCCACATTTCCAGATGAATTTTTTTGTCCACGGACCAGGAGATTCCCAGTGGAGGAGCCCCACGGGTCGCCAGTGTGACTCTTTTGGCCCACACGGCTGTTTTGCCAGTGCCCTGGTGTGGCGGTTCTCAGTGCGGAGTATGTGGGTGCCTTTTTAGTTGGCATTTGGAGCTCCGGGAAGGCAGAGTTGCCCATTTAGCTGATTGAAAAGGGGACTGAAACAGGGAGCCAGGTCAAGAGATTCCTGGGCAAGAAAGCACCACAAATCTCAGCGCTGCTGTTTCAGCTGGCTCGGGTTCCGTATGGGAAATTGCATAGATCCCGGTGCTTTTTCCATGGGCAACGGGGGCACCTGGGAGAGAATCGACCATTCATTAGGAAAAGAAAAAAAAAAAAAGGGCTCCAAGGCAGGGAGCCAGGTGATCTGTCTCGGCTGGTCCCACTCCCACAAAAAAAAAAAAACAGCAATTGGAAATGCTGATGGTTGAGAGTTTCACAGCACACACAGTTGAACCCAGGAAGGTCCAGCTCTGTGGGGGAGGGACGTCCGCTGAAGGAAGACAAAGAAACAGAAACAACATCATCACCAACAAGCTGGACGTCCACTCAGAGACCCAATCTGAAAGTCAGCAATTACAAAGACAACAGGTAGATAAATCCACAAAGATGGAAAGAAACCAACACAAAAAGACTGAAAACACCCAAAATCAGAATGCCTTTCCTCCTTCAGGAGACTGCAGCTCCTCATCAGCAAGGGAACAAGGCCTGATGGAGAATGAGTGTGATGAACTGACAGAATCAGGCTTCAGAAGGTGGATAATAAGAAACTTCTGTGAGCTAGAAGAACATGTTCTAACCCAATGCAAAGAAGCTAAGAACCTTGAAAAAAGGTTTGACGAAATGCTAAAGAGAATAGACAATTTAGAGAGGAATATAAGTGAATTAATGGAGCTGAAAAACACAACACGAGAACTTCTCAAAGTATGCACAAGTTTTAACAGTTGAATTGACCAAGCAGAAGAAAGGATATCAGAGGTCGAACACCAACTCAGTGAAATAAAATGAGAAGAGAAGATTAGATAAAAAAGGCTAAAAAGGAATGAGCAAAGTCTCCAAGAAATATGGGACTATGTGAAAAGACCTAATCTACATTTGATAGATGTGCCTGAATGTGACGAAGAGAATGAATCCAAGCTGGAAAATATTCTTCAGGATATTATCCAGGAAAACTTTCCCAACCTAGCAAGGCAGCACAATATTCAACTCCAGGTAATACAGAGAACGACACAAAGATATTCCTAGAGAAGAGCAACCCCAAGGAACATAATTGTCGGATTCACCAGGGTTGAAATGAAGAAGAAAATGCTAAGGGCAGCCAGAGAGAAAGGCCAGGTTCCCCACAAAGGGAAACCTATCAGACTCACAGCAGAAACTCTACAAGCCAGAAGAGAGTGGGGGCCAATATTCAACATCCTTAAGGAAAAGAACTTTTAACCCAATTTCATATCCAGTCAAATTAAGCTTCATAAGTGAAGGAAAAATAAAATCTTTTGTGAACAAGCAAGTACTCAGAGATTTCATCACCACCAGGCCTGCTTTACAAGAGCTTCTGAAAGAAGCACTACACATAGAAAGGAACAACCAGTATCAGCCATTCCAAAAATATACCAAAAGGTAAAGAGCATCAAAATAATGAAGAATCTACATCAACTAATGGGCAAAAGAGCCAGCTAGCATTAAATGGCAGTATTAAACTCACATATATTAATATTAATTCTAAATTTAAATCAACTAAATGCCCCAATCAAAAGACACAGACAGGCAAATTGGATAAAAAGCCAAAACCCATCGTATGCTGCGTCCACACCCATTTCGCATGTAAGAGCACACAAAGACTCAAAACAAAGGGATGGAGGAAGATTTACCAACCAAATGGAGAGATAAAAAAAAAAAAAAAAGCAAGAGTTGTAATTCTCGCCTCTGATAAAATAGACTTTAAAGCAACAAAGATCAAAAGAGGCAAAGAAGGACATTACATAATGGTAAAAGGATCAATGTAACAAGAAGAGCTAACAATCCTAAATACATATGCATCCAATATAGGAGCACCCAGACATATAAGGCAAGTTCTTAATGACTTACAAAGAGACTTAGACTCACACACAATAATAGTGGGAGACTTTAACATCGCATTGTCAATATTAGACAGACCAACGAGACAGAAAATTAACAAGGATATCCAGGACTTGAGCTCAGACCTGGAACAAGTAAACTTGATAAATATTTACAGAACTCTCCACCCCAAATCCACAAAACATACATTCTTCTCAGTACCACATCACACCTACTCTAAAAGTGACTACATAATTGGAAGTAAATCACTCCTCAGTAATTGCATAGTGTTTCACAGGTTTAAATGAAATATTGGTTGGCTGCTTGTTTGTTATTTTCCTCCCTTATTCCTTCCTGTCTCCATTGATAAGCACAATTATTGTCATGAAAGAGGTTTTTAATACCCATTTTTAGAATGCATTCTAGCCTGGGCAATAGAGCAAGATTCCCGTTCTCTCTCCCTCTTTCTCTTACTCTCTCTTTCATTCTTTTTTTTTCTTTCTTTCTCTCTTTCTTTCTTTCTTTCTTTCTTTCTTTCTTTAAAAAAAAAGAAGTACCGGAGGAGATCCAAGATGGCCGTTTAGGAACAGCTCAGGATTGCAGCTCCCAGTGAAAGCGCAGAGGGTGAGTGGACACCGCGTTTTTATTGCCCACAGACTAGGAAATTCCCGGGCAGAGGTGCTCCACGCTCGCCAGCGCGGCTGTTTTGGCCAGCGCTGCTGTGCCGGCCGGGGCCGCTGCTCTGCCCCGCGCGGCTGCTTTGTCGGCGCCCCGGAGCCGCGGTTCTCCGTACAAAATACACCGGTCCGGGGGCCCTTTAGCCTGGCGATTGGAGCCACGGGAAGTCGCCCATATGCTGGTTCAAAAAGGGGACTGAGCAGAGAACCAGGACAGTAGATTCCAGGGCAAAAAAAAAAAAAGAAAAAGCGCCACAAACCTCAGTGCCGCTGTTTAAGCCAGCGCAGTGAGTGGCCGCAGGGGAAAACAAACAGACCCCGGCACCTCTTCAACAGGCGACTGGAACACCAACTTAAAAAAGGCTCTGAGGCAGGGAGCCAGGCGATCAGGCTCGGCTGGCCCCACCCCCACAAAAGAACAGCAACCAGAAACTCTGGATTGAGAATTTCACAGCAAGCGCAGCTGAACCCGGGACAGTCCAGCTCTGTGGGGAAGGGGCGTCCGCCATTACCGAGGCAGCCCGCCGTTGCCAAGGCAACACGCCATTGCTGAGGCAGCCCGCCGTTGCCAAGGCAACACGCCACAGCAGAGACTCCGCCCCAACAGAGGCGGGCCACCATCGCCAAAGCAGTTCTAACTACACCCATATAAACAGGACTGCAGGGAAGTTCACTCAGCAGCGGGGCGCAGCCCACAGCAGCTCAGCAAAGCTGCTATAGGCCGACAGTGACTAGGCTGCCTCCTTGCTGGGCTGGGCAGGTCTGAAGGAAAAAAAGAAAAAAAAAAAAAAAAGAAGGCAGCAGCATAACGGAAACTCATAAATAAAGCCCTAAATCCCTGGGACAGAGCACCTGGGAACAAAAAGCAGTTTATGAGTTCTGCTGCAGCAGACCTAAAAGTACCTGCCCAGCAGCTCTGAATGAACAACAACAGAGCTCACAGCTCACCATTTGAGCTCCTATAAAGAAAAGACCGTCTCCTCAAGCAGCTCCCTGACCACTATATATCCGAAAAGACACCTCATAGAGGAGAGATCAGATTGACACTAGGCGGGTATCCTTCTGGGACAAAGATAGAAGAAGAAGAAAACTGGTAACAACCCTTGCTGTTCAACAGCTGCTGCAGGTGAACCCCAGGCAAGCAGGGCCTGGAGTGAACCTCAGCAGACCTACAGCAGAAGGGCCAGACTGTCAGAAGGAAACCCAAGAAGCAGAAATAACCTCATCATCAACAAACAGAACGTCAGTCTGAAAGATTTGAGACCCAATCTGAAAGCCAGCAACTACAAAGTCGACAGGTGGATAAATCCTTAAGGATGGGAAGAAACCGGCGCAAAAAGGATGAAAACACCCGAAACCAGAACACCTCTCCTCCTAAAAGGGATCACAACTCCTCGCCAGCAAGGGAACAAGGTTGGATGGAGAATGAGTGTGATGAAATGACAGAATCAGAATTCAGAAGGTGGGTAGTAAGAAACATCTGTGAACTTAAAGAACATGTTCTAACCAAATGCAAAGAAACTAAGAACCTTGAAAAAAGATTTGACGAAATGCTAACAAGAATGGACAAAATAGAAAGGAATATAAGTGAATTGATGGAGCTGAAAACTGCAACACGAGAACTTCGTGAAGCATGCACAAGTATCAACAGCCGAATTGACCAAGCAGAAGAAAGCATATCAGAGGTCGAAGATCAACTCAATGAAATAAAACGGGAAGGCAAGACTGGAGAAAAAAGGGTAAAAAGGAATGAACAAAGTCTCCAAGAAATGTGGGACTATGTGAAAAGACCTAATCTACATTTGATAGGCATACCCGAATGCGACGAAGAGAATGAATCCAAGCTGGAAAATACTCTGCAGGATATTATCCAGGAAAACTTCCCCAACCTAGCAAGGCAGGCAAACATTCAAGTCCAGGAAATACAGAGAACACCACAAAGATATTCGTCAAGAAGAGCAACCCCAAGGCACATAATCGTCAGATTCACCAGGGTCGAAATGAAGGAGAAAATACTAAGGGCAGCCAGAGAGAAAGGTCGGGTTACCCACAAAGGGAAGCCCATCAGACTCACAGCAGATCTCTCAGCAGAAACCCTACAAGCCAGAAGAGAATGGGGGCCAATATTCAACATCCTTAAAGAAAAGAACTTTCAACCCAGAATCTCCTATCCAGCCAAACTAAGCTTCATAAGTGAAGGAAAAATAAAATCCTTTGGGAACATGCAAGTACTCAGAGATTTTGTCACCACCAGGCCAGCTCTACAAGAGCTCCTGAAAGAGGCTCTACACATATAAAGGAACAACAAGTACCAGCTCAACTAAAGGGCAAAACAGCCAGCTAGCACCAAAATGGCAGTATCAAATTCACACATAACAATATTAACCCTAAATGTAAATGGACTAAATGCCCCAATCAAAAGACACAGACTGACGAATTGGATAAAAAGACAAAACCCATCAGTGTGCTGTATCCAGGAAACCCATCTCACATGCAAGGATACACAAAGGCTCAAAATAAAGGGATGGAGGAAGACTTACCAAGCAAATGGAGAGCAAAAAAAAGCAGGAGTTGCAATTCTCATCTCTGATAAATTAGACTTTAAAGCAACAAAGATCATAAGAGACAAAGAGGGACATTACATAATGGTAAAAGGATCAATGCAACAAGAAGAGCTAACGATCCTAAATATATACGCACCCAATACAGGAGCACCCAGATACATAAGGCAAGTTCTTAATGACTTACAAAGGGACTTAGACTCCCACACAATAATAGTGGGAGACTTTAACACCCCATTGTCAACATTAGACAGATCAACCAGACAGAAAATTAACAAGGATATCCAGGACTTGAACTCAGACCTGGACCAAGCAAACCTAATGGACATTTACAGAACTCTCCACCCCAAATCCACAGAATATACATTCTTCTCAGCACCACATCACACCTACTCTAAAATTGACCACATAATTGGGAGTAAATCACTCCTCAGCAAATGCAAAAGAACGGAAATCATAACAAACAGTCTCTCAGACCACAGTGCAATCAAGTTAGAACTCAGAATTCAAAAACTAAC
>NW_022436945.1:2592870-2622434 GCF_009761245.1 Sapajus apella | reverse complement strand
CACATGATTATCTCAATTGATGCAGAGAAGGCCTTTGACAAAATTCAGCAGCCCTTTATGCTAAAAACACTCAGTAAGCTAGGTATCGATGGAACGTATCTCAAAATAATACAAGCTATTTATGACAAACCAACAGCCAATATCATACTGAATGGGCAAAAACTGGAAGCATTCCCCTTGAAATGTGGCACCAGACAAGGATGCCCGCTCTCACCACTGCTATTCAATATAGTATTAGAAGTTCTAGCCAGAGCAATCAGGCAAGAAAAAGAAATAAAGGGCATTCAAATAGGAAAGGAGGAAGTCAAATTGTCTCTATTTGCAGACGACATGATTGTATATCTAGAAGACCCCATCGTCTCAGCCCCAAACCTCCTGAAACTGATAAGCAAGTTCAGCAAAGTCTCAGGATACAAAATCAATGTGCAAAAATCACATGCATTCCTATACACCAGTAACAGACTTAAAGAGAGCCAAATCAAGAACAAACTTCCATTCACAATTGCCACAAAGAGAATAAAATACCTAGGAATACAACTAACAAGGAATGTAAAGGACTTCTTCAAGGAGAACTACAAGCCACTGCTCAACGAAATAAGAGAGGACACAAACAGATGGAGAAACATCCCATGTTCATGGTTAGGAAGAATCAATATCGTGAAAATGGCCAGACTGCCCAAAGTAATTTACAGATTCAATGCTATCCCCATCAAGCCACCAATGACCTTTTTTGCAGAACTGGAAAAAACCACCTTAAACTTCATATGGAACCAAAAGAGAGCCCAACCCGCATAGCCAAGTCAATTCTAAGCAAAAAGAACAAAGCGGGGGGCATCACACTACCAGACTTCAAACTATACTACAAGGCTACAGTAATCAAAACAGCATGGTACTGGTACCAAAACAGAGATATAGACCAATGGAACAGAACAGAGGTCTCGGAGGCAACACAACATATCTACAACCATCTGATCTTTGACAAACCAGACAAAAACAAGCAATGGGGAAAGGATTCCCTGTTCAATAAATGGTGTTGGGAAAGCTGGCTAGCCATGTGCAGAAAGCAGAAACTGGACCCCTTCCTGACACCTTACACTAAAATTAACTCCAGATGGATTAAAGACTTAATCATAAGACCTAACACCATAAAAACCCTAGAAGAAAATCTAGGCAAAACCATTCAGGACGTAGGTGTAGGCAAGGACTTCATGACCAAAACACCAAACGCATTGACAACAAAAGCCAAAATAGACAAATGGGACCTAATCAAACTCCACAGCTTCTGCACAGCAAAAGAAACAATCATTAGAGTGAATCGGCAACCAACAGATTGGGAAAAAATTTTTGCAGTTTACCCATCTGACAAAGGGCTGATATCCGTAATTTACAAAGAACTAAAGCAGATTTACAAGAAAAAAACTAACAAGCCCATTCAAAACTGGGCAAAGGATATGAACAGAAACTTCTCAAAAGAAAACATACGTGAGGCCAACAAACATATGAAAAAATGCTCATCATCACTGGTCATCAGAGAAATGCAAATCAAAACTACACTGAGATACCATCTCATGCCAGTTAGAATGGCGATCATTAAAAAATCTGGAGACAACAGATGCTGGAGAGGATGTGGAGAAATAGGAACACTTTTGCACTGTTGGTGGGAGTGTAAATTAGTGCAACCATTGTGGAAGACAGTGTGGCGATTCCTCAAGGACCTAGAAATAGAAATTCCATTTGATCCAGCAATCCCTTTACTGGGTATATATCCAAAGGATTACAAATCGTTCTACTATAAGGACACGTGTACACGAATGTTCATTGCAGCACTGTTTACAATAGCAAAGACCTGGAACCAACCCAAATGCCCATCGACGATAGACTGGATAGGGAAAATGTGGCACATATACACCATGGAATATTATGCAGCCATCAGAAACGATGAGTTTGGGTCCTTTGTAGGGACATGGATGAACCTGGAAACCATCATTCTCAGCAAACTGACAGAAGAGCAGAAGATCAAACACCGCATGTTCTCACTCATAGGCGGGTGTTGAACAATGAGAACACATGGACACAGGGAGGGGAGCACTACACACTGGGGTCAGTTGGGGGGAAATAGGGGAGGGACGGTGGGGGGTGGGAAGCTGGGGAGAGATAGCAAGGGGAGAAATGCCAGATGTAGGTGATGGGGAGGAAGGCAGCAAATCACACTGCCACGTGTGTTCCTATGCAACAATTTTGCATGTTCTTCACATGTACCCCAAAATGTAAAATGCAATAAAATAAATAAATGGGGGAAAAAAAAAAAGAAGTAGCATGATAATCACATTGAAAATCTTGTATTATGTGGTGGTTTTCTCTTACATAAGCCTTTCAGTTTGTTGAAACTATAATTTCTAAGTTGCTCTATCAAAGTGATCATTAGAAAATGTGATGTACTTGGTGTATACGTTTTAGAAAATTTCTTTGGTTAATCTTGTGAATTTGATTGCATATGTATATTATTTTCAAAAGTGTAAAATGAATATATGTGGATTGAATGTATATATACGTATATATGAAATATGACGACATTATAGAGTAGGCATAGCTCATGGCAAGGCAAAAAAAAAAACCTAATTATGCTTCATGTTTTTACCTACTGTGTGTAGTTTTGGGTATTTCCAATCGATTCTTAATCAGTATTTCCACAGCATAGCAGTATTCTACAAACCAGACTGATAATCTTGAATAAAACTGATCTTTTCCCAATGATTGGGAAAATATTACAATTTTCCCCCACCCATTTTATTGAGTTGTGCTAGACATAAAAATTGTATGTATTTAAGATATTTTATGTCATGGCATTTTTATATGTGTATACATTATTAAATAATTACCATAATCAATCTAATTAACATATACATCACCTCTTGTAGTTACGTTTCTTGTGTGTGTGGTGAGAACACTTGATATCTACCCTCTTAGCATATTTCAAGTGTATAAAACAATTTTATTAACTGTAGTCACCATGTACATTAGGTGTATACCAAAGCTTTACCGAATTTGCTTATTAATTTAAACAGAATTTAAATACTTTGGTTTAGAGAAAGGACTTTGGGGTTAAATTAAGGAATTTCTATACATAAAATTATGTTATCTGCAAAGAGAGACAATTTTCCTTCTTCTTTTCTGATTTGGATGATATTTATTTCTTTTTCTTGCCTAACTTGTCTGGCTAGTACTTCCAGTACTATATTGAATAAAAGTGATGAGAGTCGGCATCTTTATCTTGTTCCTGGTATTAAAGAAAGAAGCTGTCAGCTTTTCATCATTTAGACTAATGTTAGCCATGGGCTTGTCGTATATGGCTTTTATTGTGTTGAGGTTCATTTCTTCTATATTTAATTTTTTAAGAATTTTTGTTGTGAAAGAAGGTTACATTTTGTCAAAGCTTTTTTGTATCTATTGAGATGATAATGATTTTTATTCTTTATTTTGTTAATATGTTGTATTATATTTAATGATTTGCATATGTTGAGCCATCCTTGCATCCTTACAAAAATTCCACTTATCATGGTGTATAATCCTTTCAATGTGCTATTGAATTTGATTTACTAGTATTTTATTGAGAGTTTTTATATCTGTCTTCATCAGAGATATTGGCCTATGGTTTTATTTTCGTGTATTGTCCTTGTCTGGTGGTTTTGGTATCAGGGTAATAGTGACCTTGTTACATGAGTTTGGAAGTGTTTCTTCTTCCTCCTCTTTTTTTTTCTTTTTTTTTTTTTTTTTTGAAGAGTTAAAGAAGGACTGATACAAATTATTCTTTACCTGCTTGGCAGAATTTTTCAGTGAAACCATCCGGTCCTGGAATTTTCTTTGTTGGGAAGTTTTGGATTCCTGATTGAATCTCCTCAGTCATTATTGATCTGTTCCAATTCTTTATTTTTTTTATGATTTAGTCTTCATAGATTTTATGTTTCTAGGAATACATCTATTTCTTCTAGGTTATCCAACTTATTGGTATATAATCGTTCATAGTGGTCTCTTATAATCCTTTATGCTTCTGTGACATCAGTTGTGATGCCTCCTCTTTCATTTCTTGTTTTATTTGGGTCTCCTCTCTTTTTAAAAAGTAGCTGAAGGCTTGTCAATTTTGTCTTTTCAAAAAAACAACTCTGGCTTTATTGATCTTTTTAATTTTTGTAGTCTATTTTATTCATTTCTGCTCTGATTTTTGTAATTTTATTATTTCCTTCCTTCTATTAAGTTTCAGCTTAATTTTGTCTTCTTTTCCTAGCCTTCTGCAATGTAAAATTAGCTTGATTATTTGGGATATTTGTATTTAAAAACTGTAGGTGTTTATCTTTAAAACTTATAACTGCTTTTGCTGCAAAAGGTTTGGTATGTTGTGTTTTCATTTCTATTTGTCTAAAGTTTTTTATTTTCCTTTTGATTTTGTTGTTTGGCCCATTGGTTGTTTAGAGAGGTGTTAATTTTCATGCACTTGTGAATATTTGAGTTTTCCTCTTATTATTGATTTCTAGTTTCATATCATTGTGGCCAGAGGAGATGCTTGATATAATAATAATCTTTTAAAATTTATTAATATTTGTTTTGTGGTCAAACATATGCTCTATTCTGGAGAATGTTTTGTGTGTGTTTGAGAAGAATGTGTAGTTTGCTGTTCTCAGATTGAATGTTCTATGTATATTGCTTTGGTCCATTTGGTCTATAGATTTTTCGATTCCACTGATTCTCTTTGATACTCTGTCTGAATGACATATCGCTGAAAATGTAGTAGTGAAGTACCTACCATCATTGTATTGCTGTATATTGCTCTTTTCAGATCTATTGATGCTTCCTTTATATTTCTATTAAGTGCTTTGATATTGGGTGAATAGAAATACAATTGTTATAGCCTGTTGATTAATTGCCTCCTTTATCATTATATAATAAACTTCTTTTTAAATTGTTACAGCTTTTGACTTAAGGTCTATTTTGTCTAATATGAGTATAGTTATTGCTGTTATCTTTTGGTTTTTATTTTAGTGAAGTATCTTTGTGCATTCCTCCACTTCTGTTAATGTGCATCCTCATGCAGGCAGCATGAAGTTGGGTCTTGTTTATTTCTATCCATGCAGCCACTCGATGTCTTTTGTTTAATAATTTAGTCTGCTTACATATAAAGGAACTATTGAGAGGTCAGAACTTATTATTGCCATTCTGTTAATGTACTCTGTCAATTGTTTTATAGATCCTTTGTTTCTTTCTTCCCCTCTTACTGTTGTCTTTTGTGATTTAATAATTTTCTGTTGTGATATCCTTTGATTTATGTATCTTTATCTTTTGTTTATCTATTATAAACTTTTGCTTTGTGGTTATCATAAGGTTTGGCAGCAAATATTTTATAGAGATACCAGTCTATTTTAAGCTGATAACAATTTTAGCTTCTATCACATACAAAAACTGCACTTCAACTACTTGCTCCTCCTTGCCAGCCTTTTAGGTTTTGATGCCACTGATGTGAGGTAGTTGGAGCTAGCAGCAGTGTTTGCAGTTAACTGCATGCATGCCCATGGCTGTGTGGTTAGCTACAGGTGTGCATGTAGCAGTGGGTGTTGGAGCCAGTGGCAGAGGTTTGAGCCATCTGCAGGCATGTGCACAATGACTGAGCTCCGTCCTGGGACTGAACCCTCATTGTTGGTGACAACTGGGTTGACTCTAGTAGGAGGAGGGAGACTGGTTGTGGCTTCGGCAACCGAAGTCAGTGAGGATGAAAAACTGTGGGACCCTTAGCAGGGAGGCTGTGGGGAGTCCATGGCTGCTGGTTTCCCCAGTGATGAATGCTGCTAGGGTCCTCTGTGGAGCAGGCTACTGGGGTCTATGACTGTAAACACTGGGATCATCAAAGTGAAAGCTGTAGGGGGTCCATTGTGGTTGCATAGGCTATTGAGGAACTTGACATAAAAGGTGTTGGGGTCCTCTGTAGAGCGGGTCACTGGAGACCACTATTGTTTTCACCAATGGTTGATAGTGACAACTCCCTCTCTTCTTTGTTTCAACCTGTCTCCAGACATCTCAGCTATGCCACTAGTCTTAGTGTTCTGAGTGGCATGAAACTGAAAGGGAACCTTACGCAGTTCCTGAAAGGCTGGAAAAGCTGGTATTTCACCCTGTTCTCCTTTTTTCTACCAGGAGAACTCAAGGGCAGGGGAGTTCTTTCTCACTGCTAAGCAGCTCTGGCTTGGGGGACAGAATGATGCAGGCAAAACCAAGCTTTGCTTTCTATCATTTTTTTGTGTGTGTGATTATCCTGGCATGGTTTGTTCTGTTGTGTTAGTACAGCTTCTTAACTGGGTTTCTGAGTTCTCCCTTATGGGGATCAAAGGCTGGGATCTCCTGCTTCACCATTGATATGGTTTGACTGTGTCCCAAATCAAAATCTCATCTTGAATTATAATCTCCATAATCCCCACACGTCAAAGGAGAGACCAGGTGGAGGTATCTGAATCATGGAGGCAGTTTCCCCATGCTGTTCTCGTGATAGTGAGTTCTCATGAGATCTGAAAAGTGGTAGTTCCTCCTGCATTCATTGTCCTTCCTGCCAGGGTGTGAAGAATGTGCCTTGCTTCCCCTTCATCTTCCATCATGATTGTAAGTTTCCTGAGGCTTCCCAGCCATGCTGAACTGTGAGTCAATTAAAGCTCTTTCCTTTATAAATTACCCAGTCTCGGGCCGTTCTTTATATTGCTGTGAAAATGGACTGATACAGCTATCTTGCTCAAATAAAGATTTTTTTGTTTCTTAAATTTCAAGTTCTTATTTTATGTATTTTTCTTTAAAAAAATTTGGGACTTCTTAAAACAACCAATCAAGGCTAACTGAAAGTCTTGTTTTTGTGGGTTTGTGTTTTATTCTATAACACATTTCTGAGTGCCTGCAACATAGTGGCACTGTGATATGTGACTACAGATGCAAACATGCATAAAACTTGGCCTCTTTCTTTAGGTTTACCATAACTGAATGTAGAGTGGAGGCATGAGTAGAGAAGAATTTTTTGAAGTGACAGGGGACCTGTGTTGAGTTTTGAAGGTAGATCTAAGTTATATGGGTGGAGATGTGGGTGCAGAACATGCCAGGAAAGGGTCAAGCAAGAGGGAGGCAGGGAGGTATGAGTCACCCTCTCTAGTCATGGTGGTAGCTTTAGGTTACAAACATACAGACATTTGCTGCCAATACAATTAGGGTATTGTTAGTTTTCAGGGCAAGTCAAATAGACAATGCCATTCCTAAATGGGACCAAGTAAGAACCATAGCTTAAATCATATCACTCCTAGGTGAGTTTACGAAAATTTCATTTGTGACGTGCCTGATACTTTGGTATCTTCTTCCAAAGCTGCAATTTTCTGTAGTATCATAGCGTTGCTTTGATGCAACATGATGTAATCTGGTGTATTATCCTTGGCTTTCTGTGTGCCTTTGGTTACTGTGAGCATTCATGAGTTAATACAAAGATTTCTATGGCCTTCACTCTCTTTAGTAATTCAAAACAAGATAAAACATATGGAAACTCATGATAATGGCAGAGCGCCAGAATCAGACTGAAAACACAAACAAAGGGGAGCTAGACTAGGACACATTCTAGAAAATATATAAACATTAAAGTTATAAAGAAAATACATATTGATAGTCCCTTTGTGTCAGACTTTGTATCATTTGATAGTCATCTTAACTCTATGCCGTGAGTACCTTTCCTCTTTGGAGATGAAAAATTGAGACACAGCCAAGTTAAGTAATTTGTCCTATGTGGCATAGATCATGAGTGTTAGAGCTAGAATTTAAACCCAGGAAGTCATGTTCCAGATCCTATGCTTTTAATCCCTAATTATATACCTTCTCACTTTATTTGAGGTTAATAACACTTCCTGCTTTCATTAATTAATTGATTAATGTGATAATTGGCTCAGCATTCCCTGAACACCATTCATGTGTCAGTTACTGAACTACAGGTTGGACCAGGGGCAAGTCATGCTCTCTGTTCTCAAGGAGCTCATTCTAGCTAGGCATGTAAAAAATGTTTACAAGATATTTTATATCCATGTTATGTTACATGAGCTGTACAGGTGGTCAGCTCATGTAACATGAATGAGAATGGTATCTATTTCCTTTTTGGTATTATTTCTAAGGGAATAAGCTGAGGCTGAAAGCAGCCATATGACTTACAAGAGTTTCCAGCAGTTAAGTGTCAGGGTTAAAATCTAGCTTTTCTAAGAAGGAGTCAATGTTGTTGAACATTTCCAGCAAGTAAAATTGTACTTGTGAGTCATAATTGAATTACTGGATGATCTTGAATAAGTAACATAATTTGTGGGATCTTAGCTTTCCCTTCTATAAAATGAGAGGCTTAATGACATGATTTGAGTTTTTTCCTGTTCTAATTTATTACAGTTATGGTTACAGACATACTTATAGTTCAGGATGGTCTTATTGACTATGATTTGATGTGTGGTTTTGTTTTGATGTGTTACATTACTATCTTGCCAATATAGTGTATTTTAAAGTCAATAAGAGCATTTCCACAAAAAGATAAGAAAGAAAAGTAAGTCTCTGGTTGCAACAATCTGAGTGTTATGGGAGTGAGAGATGCAAAATAGCTAACTGTACCTTGAATCCAGGTGTGAGCCTATATGTGAATATTTTTAGAAATAAAAAGCCTGGTGACATGCTAGTGAACTTCTAGGTGAGATGGCCAGAAATTTTCAGAAATGAGGGACTGAGGTATCTTTAAGGGAAGGAAATGTTCTTCCCATTTCGGCTTGATGACAAACCCACAGCAATCAGGATCTAATGAAGTTCTACTGATCAGTCTATTCATGGTGTATGTCCAAGTCTTAGGGAAATGGGAGCTACTAGTAAGAAACTAAAAGAACTTTGGCATCCTATCTGTAATTAAGACTCTGAGACATTGGAGAACAAGGCAGCTCTGCTTTAGAACCTGCTGTTACAGGGTAACATAAACGGGAGGAGAATTCTGGTTGTTCACATTAGCATAGAGGAAATTGTAGTAGGCCTAAAAACCTCCAAGAAGATATGTCTAAGTTCCAATTCCTGGAACCTGTGAATGTTGCCTATTTGAAAAAAGGATTTTTGTAATGTAACTACGTTAAGGATCTTGAAAAAAGGAGATCATCCGGAATTATCAGGATTGGCACCAAATCCAATGACAAAGATTTTTTTTTTTTTTTTTTTTTTTTTTACAAAAACACATATAGAGGAGAAGGCAATGTGAGGATGAGGACAGAGATAGAAGGCAAGAAAGCGGGGGAATCCCAGCAGCCACCAGAGCTGAAGAGGCAAGGAAGGGCTTTTCTCTAGAACCCCCAGAGGAGTGCAGCCTCGAGGACACCTCGCTTTTGGACTTCCACCCTCCAAAATTGTGAGAAAATCAATTCTGGTTGTTTTAAGCCACCAGATTTATAGTAATATTTTTACAGTAGCCATAGGAAATTAATATAGACATCGAGACCTTGGTCAAACGTGGTGCCCTGTAGACACGGGAAAGGCCAGTAGAAGTAAAAGTGGTGCTCATGTGAGGAGGCTATGGTCACCACCATGATGACTTTTCTAGTGAATATTTCATGGTAACTATAAATAGGGAAAACACTCCTTGGAAGACCAAGCACACCCTAATGGGAAGGTGTGAAGCACCTCTGTTCAAGTGAGGACTGTGAATGTTTCTCCAGTTGTACCAAGGAATTGGCAAAGGCTGGAAATCTCTGGGAAACCTTTTTAGAACACAAAGCAAAGTGAACTCTGAAGTGTGGTTTCATAGAAAGGTACAGGTCATGAGCACAAAAGACTGTTTGTAGCAAACAATTCCCACATCCTTAATATTCATATTGTTTTGCAATATTTAATCTCTTACTGGCAGATAATTCAATGAAGGTGAAATTGCTCTACTCCATCTGGTATTACATTACCCAGTACACATTTTCCAGGGTCTCTGTAGCTGAAGAAGAGAGAGATGAAGGAAGCATTAGACTCTCAACTTCCTTTAACTGAAAGTAATACATATCACTTCCGATTAGGGTCCATTGACCAGAACCAGTCAAATGACACCAAGCTAACAGCAAGGGAGGCTAGGAGATGCTGGAGAAACCATGTATATTTGGTAAGATTAGTGGTCTTTGCCACATATTAGCATGCATTGTTGATCCTGATTGATTTAATTTTCCACAGTAAGACCTGGGCTGCTGTTGGGCCCACAATGATTACTTCTTGACCTAATTGGTTCAAGTGTAAAAGTGTGCAACTTTATATTAAAGTTGAGGCCTGGCACAGTGGCTCACGCCTCTAACTCCAGCATTTTGGGAGGCTGAGGTAGGAGGATTTCTTGAAGCCAGGAGGTCAAGAGCAGCCTGAGCAACATTGTGAGAACTTGTCCCTACAAAGAAAAAAAGAAGTTGAACTCATGGTCTAACTAAAAGTCTGACATGAAGCTTTAAATTTTCTTAAATTCAACTTAAATTCAAATTACTTTCATAGATGAGGCCATTTAAAAAGACAGCATTATCAAGTGTTGTAAGAACAGTAATGCAAGAAAAAGCATGGCTCACTCTTGCGAAGCACATTCCATGCAGTAGGCTCAGCGCTGGTCCAGGGGAAACAAAAAATGCAGATTTGCTGTCTGTCAAAAAGATAAGGGAGGGAAAAAATGACCATTTTCTGTGTTGTCAACTGTTAGAAAGCACTGTTGCTGGGTACTTTGTATTTAATTATTCTGTTTTGTGATCATACCAGTCCTGTTTGGTAGGCATCATTCTCCCTAAAATACAACTAAAGAAACTGAGGCACAGAGGTTATAAATAGCTAGGAAATAGAAGACCACGTCCTCAGAACTGATCTCTCTATATTTGATTTTCTAATTTTTCCCTCCAATAGCTCCTTGCCTCTCTAGTTATAAAACCAATCTCTTGCACTTCACTGGCAGTGGGTGCTATTGGGAGAGTGGGGTTGCTATTGTTTCAGCACTTTTTGATGGCAAAAATGAGTCTCAGATCATAAACTGTGGAAAAATCTGACCCCCTCCCTTGGAGGGTCTTTTACAAATAAGCTATTTGTTTTTGTCAAGGACAGGTTTTGGTTTCATGGAATACGACTTTGTTTTCAACGACTCATTAAAGAAAGATGACTTACTGCCCTGTTTTCTAAATCTATCACAGACCACAATCACTTGCAGGAAATGGAATGTTTACTTGAGTTTATTATACAAGGCTCTGGATATGAGCTGTGGGATTTTTACACCTCATAGCAACGGTATTACAATTTATTTACAACTTCATGTTGGCAGCTGCACAAACTCTTATGAAAAAGGACAATCACACCTTGGGGACCAGTAATTATAGCCAAAGGTATAAATTGGGCAAAGCAGCGTAAGCATTTGGCACTTAAGTTGAAGAGAATAGAAATGGCTCTGGAAATTGGACAGAAAGCCAGTCTCTTGTTTGTTATGAGGCCATGAACTAATTAAACTGAACTTGTCAGAATAGACAGATGAATAGATTGAACTGGATTTTGGCACTGGCTAGTCCCACACTCATGAAAACCAAGTTGTTTTAGTGATGTCATCATTTGGAACTTCTAACTATGATATCACTTTTGACAGAATTAATGTGGAATTAATGCCATATGTACAAGCATTAATAGGAATCAACTTTGAACACTGAGTGGTTATTTGAGGTTGATTGCCAAAGGGAAACTTTGAGATAGGTCTTCCTTGCATCCCCAGTTATCAGATATCAAACCAACATTTGATGTAGATTTCCATATGTTTATTAGAATTCCTCTGAGACAAATCCATATATGTATTTCTAAAAAATATTTTATAGGAACATGGGTTAAAACATGTTTTATTTGTAATAATATTAAGCCTGGGATGAAGGGATTTAAAATGAAATTCACAGTTAACTTAAAAGGAATTGCCCAGAGGGCTTTTTTCAATGAAACATTTGGATTTTAGGTAAACTTAAGCCTAAGGCATGAGATGCTCTTCTTGATCAAGGTAGTGGCTGTGATTTCTAGTTTTTCAGAGCAAGTGGACCCACTCTCTCCCTTTTCTCACACTCACTGTTTGGGTAACATCTTTTTTATATCATTATGACTGGTTTTTTGGAATTTGGGGAGTGGTGTAGTGCAGAACCACTCTCATTCAGCAAGCAAATAGTTATTTAAGGCCTTCTATGTTATGGAAAATATTTATATATCTTCATATTCAGTTAATTGCTTGCATTTTTAGAACTGGAGATCTTGAAAATGTTATTGCATTCATTGCTGTATGACTACCTAATTAACAAGTAAGCAAAGGAAGGTTTGGTAAGCTCAAAATGGCACACCTAATAAATGGTGGAGGTAGAATTGGGCCAGGTCTTTTAAAAAACGATACAACTAATTTAGCAGAATTTTCTGTGGATCAATCTTTATAGTTTATCTCATTAATACTCACAACAACCTACTTAAGTGAAATAGACTTCTGGTCTGACAAATTCAGATAATTGAATGAATATCAGCTCAACTCCTAAAGCCATGCTTTTTCTAATAGGATCCTTTATCAAGTGCTTTTTCTGTGGTCTGTGTTCCAGGTAAGGAACAGATGCATCAGATGCAGAAGAAGCAGGTAAGGTGTGCATTATGACAGGAGAACAATGCAGTGGATCCAGTTCTGGCATGGCCATGTGCTTAATGATTGACCTTGGTAAATCCCACAGCCTCTTCAACTGTGTTCCTCACCTGAGATCTGAGATACAAAACTGAACCAACATGAGTAAGTGCTATGGAATACAATTTAAATGTTTGTTGTCATTATTGAAGCGTTAATGATGTTTCTCATTGGGCAAGCCAATAGTCTTTGTTGGCGTAAATGAGCATCCTATAAATTAGACATGATTTCCGAGAAAGTTCAGCTACCCAGTACAAAATCATTATGAGGAGCATCCTTTCTCTTTATAAAAGTTAGAAAGAAGGTGGAAAATGGAACTTACATAGTCCAGCACCATGAATTTTGGAATAAGGCTGTTCCACTAAATTTGCCAATCACTAGCTGTGGTTCCTTATGAAAGAAAATCAAATTTTCTAATGGTGAGTTTTTAAAGGTGTGGAATACCTCATTCTTTTGGTTGTTGTATTAGTTTGCTAGATCTGTCATAAGAAAGTATTGTAAACTTGGTGGCTTAAACAACTAAAATGTATTGTCTTACTGTTTTGGAAGCTGGAAGTCTAAGGTCAGATTATCAGCAGGGTTGCTTTCTTTCGGGGCTATGAGGGAGAGTCTGTGCCATGCCTTTCTCCTAGATTTGGTGGTTGCTGGCAACTTTTGGCATTCTTTGGCTCAAAGAAGCCTCACCTGGATCCCCGTCTTCATTGTCACATGACATTCTCCCTGTATACATGTCTGTCCAAATTTCCCTTTCTTAAAGGATACCATTCATATTGGATTAGTACCCACCCTAATGACCTAATGTTAAACTAATTGCATCTACAGGGATTCTTTATCCAAATATGGTCACATTCTGTGGTATTGAGCTTCAATATATGAATTTTTAGGGGAAACAATTCAACCCATAATTGTTGTTTGTGGATAAAAGGTGAGGTAATATGCACAAAATGTCTTCCACTCTGAACTTATAGCTGGATCTCTGTGCTATTGAGGCTTTGCTCCTGTTGGTTTGGAATTAGGTGAAGAATTTAAAATGTGGAATTGATCTCTTTATGGCTCTCCACAGAAGACGAGGACTGAAAGCAGAATTAGTAGTCATTAATTACTGTTTTCTCACAGTTCCCTTGGACTTTTCCCTTAGTTTGTGAACTTTTGAAGGAAGTCAACTCTTCAAACAGACTAATATGTCCTAGCCACCTGCTTTGAATTCAAGTCTTTTTTTTTCCAGAAAATTCCCAGGGGTTTTGTAACATATGTGTAAAATGTTCCAGGATACCTTTTCATCATTTATATTAAAATTTAAAAAAATCTACACCAAAAGTTTTCCCTGATGCTTCCTATACAAAGGGCATGTTAGTGCTTCATTAGAGAGAACACATTAAGATTTACAAAGGAATTAATAAATAGATACAGATAATAACCGCATAAATAACTATTTATTGGACATCTCATCTAGGCATGCAAATATACTGAGTTATTCACACAGAAACTATAGAAGGAGATACAATTTTTTTTCCTTTTTTTTTTTTTTGAGATGAAGTTTCACTCTGTCACCCAGGCTGAAGTGCAGTGGCTCGATCTCAGCTCACTGAAACCTCTGCCTCCTGGGTTCAAGTGATTCCTCTGCCTCAGCCTCCCAAGTAGGAGGAACTACAGACGCTAACCAACACACCCAGCTATTTTTTTGTATTTTTAGTAGAGATGGGGTTTTGCCATTTGGGCCAGACTGATACATGTATATATGTGTATCATATAGATGCATAAAATGAGATTATTATAGGGTATTTGATCATACAGTTATGGAAGCTGGGAAGTTCACTGATCTGCCAAATGCATGCTGGGGCCTTAGGAAAGCCAGTGGTGTAGTTTGAAGTCCTGAGAGCCAGAGAGTTGGTATAGATACCAATCTGTGTTTGAAGTCCTGAGGACCAGGAGCTCCAAAGATGGGATCAGTGTCTCAGCTCAAGCAGTCAGGTAGAAAGCAAATTCAACCTAGCTCCATCTTTCTGTTGTAGTCATGTCCCCAGCAAATTGGGTGATGTCCACTCACATTGGTTAGAGTGTCTCTTCTTTAGTACTTAGTCTTCAAATGCGAATCTCTTCCAGAAACTTTCACACAAATACACTCAGAAATAATGTTTACCTGGATATCTGGGCATCTTATGATCCAGTTAAGTTGAAACATAAAACTAGCAGTCACAATTAGCCTCATATGATCTTCTTTGCACTTGTTTTTACTTACTTTATTCTTGTAGTAGAGAAGCCACCCAGTTAGGGAATAATGAGCAGGATCCAGGAAAAGAAAATCATCAACTGAATTAGATGTGTGTGAGGTGGTTTATCTGTGCATCTCATCTAATCTTTAGAAGAACTCTTGAAAGACATTAGTGTCATACCCATTGTACAGATGAGCGACTGAAGACCTAAGTGGTACCCAAAGGAATGCAAAGAAAGTAATGAACCCAAGATATGAACCCAGGCTTTGCAATTTCCTAAGCCCTAGCTAATAGAATTAGCATTCATTTTCCTTTTCTTTCACTGGATTGATCTTAAGAAACAATATTAAAAACATCTTGTATTAAAATAATTATTTACGAGAAGAAAAATGACCTAGGAAAAACCATGATATGTTGGGGTCAGCAGTGGGTAAAACTATCTAAGGATCTCTGGCTGGGTTCTATGTCCATCTGAATGGCCTACACACACCTCAGTCTTATGTATCTCAGCAACAGAAGGAGATAATAATATTACCTAGCCCTTAGGGTTATTTGTGAGAGTTAAATTATGATTCATAGAAAGCAGTTAAGCTAGTGCTTGACACATATACATTGCAGAGGTAGCAACTCATATTACTATCATTATCCCAATTTTACTCTATATTTCACCCAGGAGAGTTGATTTTTGCTTAAAAGAAAGTATTGTATATTTTAAAATAGCTAGCTGAGATGCTTTTGAATGTTCTCATTACAAAGAAATGATAAATGATGAATGCATGAAGTGATAGACACGCAAAATACGCTTATTTGATCATTATGCACACATATAAGTATCAAAACATCAAATTGTGCCATGGAAATATTTACAATGACAATGTTTCAATTAAAAATTAACTAATTAATTTGTAAAAGGATGAGATATGATGATAGTACCAACCGTGTCTCATTTATAGATGACATAAAGAAGCCAGTTCTAAAGGGAGATGGTCTTGCTTTGCTCCCCCAGCATCAATGATGGAGAAACCCAGCCTTGCAGGCAGCACAAACACTTCCTCTCGCAGCCTCCAATTCCAGCTCAGTTCCCAGGTTTTATCACTGCCATCTTGTGTCATTGTATCTATGTACATTTATCTTTCTTAGTATTATAATCTTAATGAAATGATATATTTCTTCTCATATGCTGAATTGAAAACTATGTTGCCTTGAATTCATTCATTCATCCAGTGTTTGTGGGATAAACATTACACATCACAAACTGCTCAGCACTGGGCAGGAGGAAAGATACCCAATGTGTACATCTGCTGTCATAAATTTGACAGTATTGATATTCATTGAAAAATGAAAAGAAAGAATGAATAATAGTAATGAAAAATGTCTAGAGAACAGAAAGAAGCAACATACCTAATTTTTATTATCTCTTGATTGTGATAAACTATGGAGTGAGTTTGGACAATAGAAAGTATTAACAAATATTTGTTACTTTCCCTAGCAAAGAGCAGAGCTGTTTAGGCAAGTGATTTCCTGAAGCAAATGACCCTGGGAGCTCAGTGACGTGGCTTAAAAAAAAAGACCATTTGTATTGTGATCTGATCACAAGGATGCAACATTATTCCTTAGTTAACAACCTGTAAAATAAGGTCTTAATTCTCTCTGCCATTACACAGCTGTATAAAGTCCAAATTAAAACATAATATGAAATGAACTAAATTTAGCTTCTAACACCAGCTGTTCCACTAACCATCTTTCCTGTCTTCAGTTTCCCCCTCTGTAACATAAACACAGGATTAATGATTTCTAAGGATCCCTTTCAGTGTAACATTTTTTGCTTTGCTATATGACTAGTGTCTAGAGGATTCTTCTGAGAATTTTCAGCTATCAAGAATTAATATCATAGTAGTTACATTGCTAATTTTTTAAATGTCAAAATTACTAAGACTTTTTGGAGGGGAGAGAAAGGCTACATGGAAGTAAACAATGTTTTAGCAGAGTAGCATAATAGTCCAGTTCTTCTCACCCCCAGATCCATGTCATGTAACTTTAGTGTGTACCACCTTCTGACTCAGGTCTTGCTTTGGGACAAGGTGATGTTGTTGGGTGTGATACAAGCAGAGACTTAAAAACTTTTCCACAATTGGAATTGATTATCTTGCCCTCTACCAAGGTCATCCAACACTATTCCCGGAGTTCTGACAAGAACTATACAAATAAATGCCAGTTTCAGAGTGAAAAGATGATGACTTGTTCACATTCAGATTGCCTCCAAGTAGGTCTAGAATACATATAAACCGTGTAATCCAAGATTTTACTCACCTGAGAGGAAAAATATTTTTGCTGGCCCCAGTTAATCTTCTTTCACACATTCTACAATATGAGATATTTTAATCAATGTCAACCTGCTACCCTTTCAGAACAGAGGCTTTGGAAATCCTTCATACCTTTTTCTTTCAGTTTCCCTGTTAGCATTTAACTCTACAAATAAGGTAAATGCTCCTTTCTTCACTGTATGCAGTGTAATAAATTAAACACTAATCAAAGAAGGTCTTGAAAATTTAGACCTGCACTTAATGCATGCATCTCCAAAAAACAAGGAAGGAAATTTTGCCACCGAACACAAAAAGGTATGTCAATACTATGCATGAATATAAACTTGGCTATGAAAATAATAGGGAGGATGGCAGTAAGAATAGGAAAAACACATTATGTAGTTGGCAGGGCTTGGGGGAAAGAAAGGGAGAATAGAAAAAAGGACATCTGATTTCTAAAGGAAGATCCTGACCTTCCATCCATGCAAAGCCCTGCTAAGGAGGTTCCACCTTTGCCCCACTCTACAGGATGTGGCTGTTATTACTCAACCCTCCCACTCAGCCCCTTCCCAATGGGAGGAAACCTATCCCTCCTTATACCTCTGGTGAGTGCCAGAGAATGGGCACTTTTATTTTAAATCATCAACACAAAATGGGTCTTGTTATAGCCCTCTCTTCTACAATAAGATATTTTGCTCTTAAATTTACCTTTCTGAGAAAAGCCACCCTTAAAGATGTCAGGGTGCATTAACCTTTCTGAGGGAGGCAATGATGGATAGAGTCATATTAGGGAGAAAGTTGGAAGGGAGAGAATTGGGGTAGAGAAGATAGGGTGAGTGTTGGTTCAAAGGAGGGACATGTCTTTAAGACAGAAGGGAAGACAGAGGACAAACGGAGGTATAGAACAATGAGGCAGAGAGACAAATTAGATATTACTTTTTGTGTAATTATTTTGGGTGGACTAAACAAATGTTAAAATAGTGTACTTAGGTTCAGATTTATATCAGCTGCTAAAATAATGCTGTGTAACAAATAACCCCAAAACTCAGTTTAATAAAACAATAAATCTTTATTTCTAGCACATCAGCAGGGATCAGATCATCTAGGATGGGCTTGGCAGGGCTTGGCTGGGCTCACTCGTGTGTCTGCCGTGTGGCCGAGTTTGCTCATGTGTCTGTGGGTTGACTCTGCTCCACATATCCCACTCGTCTTCTGAGGCTAGTGGGATAACTTGGACATGTCTTTTGTGTGGTTTTGGTAGAAGGTGAGAAAAGCAAGTCTAATTGTGCAAGAATTTTTGAGTCTCTACTTGTATCATGCTCACCAACATCACATGGCCCCAAAGGAAGGCCTGAGTCAGAGTGCAACACACTATAAAGTTACATGGCATAGGGCTGAGAGTGGGAAGAACTGGGACCATTATGCTACTCTTCCAAAAGATTGTTTACTTTTATGTAGCCTCTGCCTTTATCTCCAAAAAGTCTTAGTAATCTTGATACACAAAAAATTAGCAATGCAACTACTGTGATATTAATTTTTAGGACATGAAAATTCTCAGAATGATCCTTTAGTTACTAATCATATAGAAAAGTTAAAAACATTGTATTTAAAGAGGTCCTTTGAGATCGTTTATTCCTATTTGTTTATGTTACAGAAACGGAAACTGAGGACAGGAGAGACATTTAGTGATAAAAACCAGTATTAGAAGTTGAATTCCAATCCACAGAATTTATGCAGCTATATAATGGCAGAGTGAATTAGGACCCCATTTTACAGATTGTTAATTAAGAGATGAAGTTACATCCTTGTGGTCAGATGGTAATTCAGGGCCTCTCTTTTAGTTGGCCAACTGTACATTCCACTCTCCCTCTCTCACCATAGAGTACCCAACTAATTTTGAAAGAGGAAGTAAATGTTCACTTGGAAGCCACAATGCTGTGAAACTGAGGTGTGATATAGAACTTACAAATTAGATATTGACTCGTAATGTGATCTGGCCATGAGGAAAGCCGACCCGGCTGGGGTTGGCCTGTGCGAGGAGTCAAGCTGCAGGAAGGGGAATAATCCCCCTTTATACGACACTGGTGAGACCGCACCTGGAAAACAGGCCCCTGTTCCAAGCCTCGGTACCCAGGCCATGTGGACAGGGAGGAGGAAACCGTATGATTCATTCGTAGCTGGAGGAAATGACCTGGGGGGAGAGATTAAACAGCTTAATGAGCTTGCTTTCCTCCCCTCTAAAGGGACCCCTGACAACTGAGAGGTGCCTTGGCTGGCCCACTGTATTAAGTTCTCTGGTCCTTGAAGTAGGAGTCCCTACAATATCTGGCTCTGTTGTTTCGGATCCATCTCATGTCCTCTGCCCCTTCCACATTAGTTTCCTTTCACTTCTGTGGGCTCTTGTCTTCTCAGATTTTTAAATATGTCTTTCCCACCTTTGAGCATCTGTACCTGTAACACCTTTTGCTTCACAGCTGCTTCCTGTCTTCACTTGTTAGATGACAGCCTCAATGTCACTTTTGTGGTATTTCCCTAATTCCCTGATGGTGCTGGGGATTCCTGTTCCCTGTTCCCTTAACACTTGCATATCTCTTGTATAATCTTCAGTGGCTTGCTCAGTGTTTTGCACTATGGCATCAGAAATCGTCTCTATTTTATTCACTGCTATATTATATCCTGGCACATTACAGGAGTCAACAAATTCTGCCAGGGGAAAGAAAAACACCCAACAGTTGTACCTGCTGGCAGTGCAGCAGGCCTCAGGCTTGTGCTCCTCTTGTGCCACCTTCCAGGGCTGTTCTGTGTCTTTTCTGGTCTTGTCTAGATGCAGCAGGAAGGGTGCTGGACTTGGATGCTGGCAATGTGGATTTTAGTCCAGCTTTCCTGCTTATTAGCCACATGATTGGAAGGAAATCACTGACATTCTTTGAGTCCCCATCTCTTGGTTGGTAAAATGGAGATATGCATGCTTTTCCTGCAAAGATGCTGTAAGGATCAAATGAAAGTCTTTTCCTTACGATTGCATGTTCACGAACCCAATGCCAATCAGATCTTCAGCCTGACTTTTGCTCTTTACTAGTCATATTACTCAATTTCTCTAAATGTTTTGTTTCTCTTTTGGGATATGAAATCATCATGTCTGTCCCAGATCCAGAGCTGCAGGGATATAGGAGAGATGGAAGATGGTGGTGAAGCTGTAGTTAGCATGGGCAGAGGTAGTCATACCCTCCCCACTAGCTCTATGCCTAACCCTTTTATATGCTCTGGAAGGCTGTTACAAACACCTGTGCACCGAAACAAGTTACTTGAAATTTACAGACATGTCTGGGCTGGAATCATGGGCACTGCCCCTGTGATTGTTAGCCCAGATCACCACTTTTAGTATCCACAGAAAGAGCTAGGCCTGGGGGTTTCCTCTTATTGGACTGATATGACTGCTGAGGTACAGAAATCTCCATGTGCTTGTATACGTATTTAATTAAACGTTATTCTCTTCTACTGAGTACATAGGATGTAGGAGGGTCTTGGAGTCAGCAGCTTTCATCATTTGCACAGCTGCTGATTACACACATGCCTGGTAACTGCCTTCACCCCCCCCACCCCCCGCCACTACCCATGGCAGTGCCTTGCCTTGCACATAGTAACTGTCATCTGTATTTGGCAAGAAGAAAGAAATAATTGCCATTTTAAACAAAAACTGATTCTAGACTCTTTCTGTCCCTCAGGGAGTATTTGAATTAATTTAAGCTCATGCATATGATTAATTTATTTAGGAAAACACACTGATAGGTGGGCCTGGCTCAGGAAGAGACCTGAAGACTTGTCTTGCAAGGTGGCTGAGAGCAAGAACTTAGAATCACATCACTGGGGATTAAATGCTGGTGCCACCCTTGGGGAGCAAGGCACCTTCTTCATCTGCAGTTACCTTATTTATAATATAGAGGTGGAAAATGTGCCTGCCTCTGTGGGTTCTTGTGAGGATCATATATGGTTAATATCTAAAGAGTGCAGAATAGGGCTTGGCATGCAGTGATTGAACAGTAGGTGTTAACTATTATTATTGTCTTTATAGCCAATCCTTGTTATTCATGGATTCCATATTTATGAATTCACCTGTGCTATAGTTTGGTTTGTTTTATCCCTCCATATCTTGTGTTGAAATTTGATCCCCAGTGTTAGAGATGGGACCTAATTGGAGGTGTTTGGGTCATAGGGTGGATCTCTCATGAGTGGCTTGAGAGCTGTCTTTGCAGAAATGAGTACATTCTTGGATTGTTAGTTCCTGTAAGGGCTGGATGATTGAAAGAGCCTAGCATCTCCCTTTCCTCTCTTTCGCTCTCTTTCTATTTCTCTCTTTCTCTTTCTCTCTCTCCTTCTCTCTCTCTGTTGCTTCTTCTCTCACCATGTAACCTCTGCACGTGCTGGCTCCCTTTTGCCTTCTGTCATGAGTGGAAGCAGGAAGTCAAGCAGATGCTTGTGACATGCTTCTTGTATTGCCTGAAAAATCACAAGCCAAATTAACTGACTTTCTTTATAAACTCCTCAGTTTGAGGTATTACTTTATAGCAACACAAATGGACTAAGATAGGAAATTCGTATTGAGGAGTGAAATGTTGCTATAAAGATACCTGAAAGTACAGAAACAGCCCTGGAACTGCGTGGTGGGCAGAGGTTGAAAGCACTTGGAGGGCACAGAAGAGGACAGGAAAGTGAGGTAAAGTCTGGAACTTGTTAGAGACTGCTTAAATGGTTGTGACCAAAATGCTGATAGAAATATTGACAATAAAGACCATGCTGAAAAGGTCTCAGAAGAAAATGACAAACTGATTGTAAAGTGGAACAAAGGTTATCCCTTTTTAACCCCTAGTAAAGAACTTGGCTATATTCTGTCCATGCCTTAGGGCTTTATGGAAGGTTGAAGGATGATGACCTAGGGTATCTAGTAGAAGAAATTTATAAACAGCAAAGCATTCAAGAAGTGACGTGGCTGCTTCTGATAGCCTACAATCAGATATGGTAGAAAAGGAATTATTTAAAGATGAAATTAATAATTAAAGAAGAAGGAAATTCAGAAATTTGAAAAATTTGCAACCCATCCATATGATAGAGAAGGAAGTGTTTTGAGGAGAGAAAAAAGGGTGCTGCTGAGAAACCATTTGCTAAAGATATTAGCCTGACTAAAAGGGAGCCAAATGCTAACAGCCAGGACAATGGGGAAAAGGCCCTGAGAGTATTTCCAAAATCTTCAAGACTGCCCTCCCATCACAGGCCTAGAGGCCTAGGAGGACAGAATGGTTTGGGGGACACCTACAGGGCACTTCTGCCCTCTGCCATCTGGGAATGATGCTCCCCACATCCTAGCCACTCCAGCTCCAGCTGTGGTTAATAGGGCCCTGGGTACTGCTCTGCCTCATTGGTGCAAGTGGTAAGCTTTGGCAGCTTCTATATGGTGTTAAGTCTGCAGGTGCACAGAATGCAAGAGTCATGGAAGCTTTTCAGCTTTCACTTAGATTTCAGAGGATATGCTGGAAAGCATGGGAACCCAGGCAAAAGACTGAAACAGACGTGGAGCTACCACAGACAAGGCAGTGTCTAGTGGAGCCACAGGAGCAAGGCTGACAGCCACAAGGTCCCAGAATTATAGCACAACCAGAAACATAAAACTTCAGTCTGACAAAGCCTCTGGCATTTGACTCCAACTTGTGAGAGCAGCCATGTGGTCTGTGCCTAGGAAAACCAGGGGGCTGGGGCTGCTGAATGCCTTGGGAACCCAGTTCTCACACCAGTGTACCCAGAGTGTAGAGCCCAGAGTCAAGAAAACTAATTTTGGAGCTTTAAGATCTAATGTTTAGCTAGCTGGATTTCAGACTTCTGTGGGGCCTGCTACCCCTTTCTTTTGGCTGGGAGTGAAGTATAACATTCCCATTTCAAATGTAATTATATCCCGTGAAATGAGAATGTTTTCCCAATTTCAGAGGTTGGAAGCCTTTGGAGGGCTCAGAAGAAGATATGAAGTCTCCATTTGAAATGGGAATGTTTACCTAATTCCTGTACAACCCTTATACCTTGGAATTACATAACTTGTTTTTTTGTTTTATAGTCTCATAGCTGGAAGAAACTTACCCGAGTCTCAGATGAGACTTTAGACTTTTAAGTTGATGCTGGAACAAGTTAAGACTTTGGAGGACTGTTGGGAAGGGATGGCTATATTTTGCATGTAAGAAGGATGCGAGATTTGGGGGACTAGGGGAAGAATGCCATAGTGGTTTTCATGAGAGCTATTTGTTAAAAAGATCCTCTCCCCTTAGACACACCTCTCTCACCATGTGATCTCTGCACATGCTTAGTCCCTTTGCCTTCTGCCATGAGTGGAAGCAGCCTGGGGTCCTCATCAGAAGCCGAAGGTCTCACCTACTTGTAAAAATTTATCATAATCCTCAAATCAATACTCATGGCACTTTCATGGTCATTTGCGGACATGAGCACAGGGGTGAAAAATTTGAGTCACCTGATGGACACATTTCCAGCTGAAATCAAACAGAGTAATGGCCTGCCTCATACTGTAAACAAGTGTCCTTTCATGGTTTATTGAGTGCTATGTTTTTGTAATTTTGTGCCTTTTTGTTACTTTAGCTATTTGAATGGCCCTCAAGTGTAGTGCTGAAGTGCACCTAGTATTTTCAAAGACAAGAGGGCTATAATGTGCCTCACAAAGAAAACAGTCATGTGTCATTTAATAATAGGGATATATTCTCAGACACACATCATGAGACAATTTTGTTGTTGTATGAACATGACAGAGTATGCTTATATAAAACTAGATGGTATAGCCTACTAAACACCTAGGCTATATGGTCTAGCCTGTTTTTCCTAGGCTACAAACCTGGACAGTACTTTACTGTGTTAAATACTGTAGGTAACTGCAAAATAATGATATCTGTGTATCTAAACATAGAAATGATACAGTAAAAATATGGTCTTATAATATTACAAAACCATTACTGTATATGCAGTCCATCATGACTGAAATGTTGTTGTGCAGTGCATAACTGCATATGTTGCAGCTAAGCTTTCTTTCTAGCATGAGTTCAATGTTAATGAATCAACAATATAAAACAAGTAAGCTGTGTTTAAACAATATAAAACAAAGTTGAGTATTGATCGATTGATGAAAATGTTGTAACCAGAGGCTTGAAGGAAACAAATTCCATAGTCTCTCTAAACAGCAACAATTCAGAATTTGCTAATTCAGCCTTTGTGATGACTTTATGTAACACAACCACCACAAATAGTGGGAATCAACTGTACTTGGATGTCCTCTCATGAAAATGATTTTGTGGTTGAGGCTTAGAAGAATGAGAAAGATATAAAAGTGGTATCTCTCTCTCTCTCTCTCTCTCTCTGTTTTTTTTTAAGATGGAGTCTTGCTCTGTCACTAAGGCTACAGTGCAATGGCACAATATTGGCTCACTGCAACCTCTGCCTCCCAGATTCAAGCAATTCTTGTGCCTTAGCCTCCCAAGTAGCTGGGACTACAGGTGTCTGCCACCAAGCCCAGGTAATTATTGCAGCTTTAGTAGAGATGGGATTTCACCTTGTTGGTCAGGCTGGTCATGAACTCCTGACCTCAAGTAATCTGCCTGCCTCAGCCTCCCAAAGTGCTGGGATTACAGGTATAAGCCACTGCACCCAGCAAAGAGTAGTATCTCTTAATCTCTCTTTCTCTCCCTCTCTCCCTCTCTCTGTCTCTCTCTCTGTCTCTCTCTCTCTCTCTCTCTCGCTTTCGTGTGTGTGTGTGTGTATATCTATTCTGACAGTTGATGTGAGGCAGAAGCCCACAGAAGTTTTCAGAATATAAAAGTTCTTCCTGCCTGTGAATGGCACATATATGCATATCTGAAGAGAAGAAGTCTCATTATCTTGGTAAGGTAGATATCAGTGAGTTCTGACCAGCAGCCATTTCTTCTGGCCCCTATCTGTGGTCAGAAACCAGACCATTTCTCCTGAAAAGTAAGTGCACCACATAGGTTTGCATTTGACCCAGTACTGATGTTATGCTGCTTTCCTAATGTTTATATAGTCTGATCCACACTCATGACTTGTGTTGGAGAACTAGGGAAAATAAAAGCAAATTTTGCCTGCGTATTCTTAAATTGGCTTTTGTACCTAAGAGGTAAAATTACTGCATTCATGCCAATTCTTTATCACTTTCCAATTGGATAACACAAGTGCCTTTAATTAAACTAAAGAACAGCTCTGTGTCTTGTTTTTGTTCAATACCGCAATGTGGGGTTGTTTTCTGAAGATAGTGGTGAGCCTCTAGGAATTTATGTCTAGAGACTGTGGTGTGGGAAAATTCTAACATGACTGGGGGTACTTTAAAAGAAAGTGTAACACTAGAAACTGATATGTCTTAGGGTCATTAATATTGGGCCTGTTTTATTGGGGCCATCTTGGTTACTACATATGCCATTTCATGTAATATGCATGATTTTTGGATTTGAGTCCAGCCACAGAAATAAATATGCTGGGGTCCTAAGTAAATCTTAGTTCCCAATTCTCCTCTACCATCTTTCCTTTGTCTTCCATTGTGTGTGCATCCCAGATTTTACTTCATTCATTTCTGAGCATTTATCTCATAGAAGGGTTTCTAAACTGCTAGGTTCTGAAGGGACAAAGCCTTGTCTTTTGGAGACAGTTCTATTCAGTACAATTATTTTCTCCTGACTCTATTAGAAATTTCCTTAATTTTTTCATCCATTATGTATCCTTCCCCTTTTATCTCATTTAACAACCATTTTCCAAGTGTTGGAGAAAGGAAGGTTAGAGAACTCAATATAATGGGATTGGGGAGAGAAGGATTAGACTAAAACTCAATGACAGTCTCTGTCTTCAAGTAATTTATAACCTAGTGAGTTTACATCTTATTCCCCCAGAATACACTTTAGCGCTTTATTCTTCTTACATTTGCATCTTTGTGTATGAGCATTGCCTAAATTTTTGTCATTCTGTCTCATCTTTTCTTCTACTCCCTGCTTAGGCAATTTAATTTCACATCCATGGTTTGTATTATCAGCCTTTTAATTACGACCCAAAATACTACTTTAAGCCTGACCCCTCTGTCTTTGCCAAAGTCTGGGCCTTTATTTCCATCTGTCTATTGTGCATTTTCCCTTGGATAAGACCACTGAATTCTCACATGCTGCATTGCTTATGAAGACATGGCTGGGGAAGGAGTCCATTAATTGAATGACAAACCAAGTTCTTGATACATTACTTCAAGGACTCAAGGAAACTTACCAAGCCAAAAACTCTGCATTGTTTTTTAGCAATAAATATTGTAGTAATGTCAACACTTGCGAAGACACTGGAAAACATGATTTAAAATGAGATTTTTATGATGAACAATGGAAAAATTGCTTATGCTTTGGTTTTTATTAAACATAATTACTCTAAGTCAAAGAAGTTGAGAACAAACAATAAAAAATTGGAATACAAAGTTACTTGCAAAATAAAAATGCAAATTTTAACATGAGTACACTAAAGTCTTCCATTGTGTATGAAGTATATTTCTAAAATCCTACTATTAGAGAGCTTATAGTAAATGCTCTTATTAGATCTAAAGATTTCAAGTAGACCAGGTATGGTGGCTCATGCCTGAAATCCCAGCACTTTGGGAGGTCGAGGTGGGCATATCACCTGAGGTCAGGAGTTCGAGACCAGCCTGGCCAACATGACGAAACCTCGTCTGTACTAAAAAGTGAAAAAATTAGCCGGGCGTGGTGACAGGTTCCTATAATTCCAGCTACTCAGAAGGCTAAGGCGGGAGAATCACTTGAACCTGGGAGGCGGAGGTTGCAACAAGCCGAGATAGCGCCATTGCACTTTAGCCTGGGCAACAAGAGCAAAACTGTGTCTCAAAAAAAGAAAAAAAATATTTCAAGTTAATGACTCAACATGTTTAAACTGAAATCTTAACCTGTCCCCCCTTACACACACATACACACAGCTGTTTTGCCTCTTCTTCTTATAGTATTAGTTAATGTCATCATAAAAATAATATAGGCATATTCTTTGAATAATTGAAAGTAAGTAGTAAGTAAAAAAATTAACATTTTTAAATTCCCTCTTCATACCTTCTTTCATGAGTCGCATTTCTTAGTGGGATTACATATGCTTTTTTTTAAAAAAAATTTTATTGCATTTTAGGTTTTGGGGTACATGTGAAGAACCCAGCAAGACTGTTGCATAGGCACACATGTGGCAGTGTGATCTACTGCCTTCCTCCCCATCATCCACATCTAGCACTTCTCCCCATGCTATCTCTCCCCAACTCCCCTCCCCCCACCATCCCTCCCCTATTTCCTCCCAACAGACTCCAGTGTGTAGTGCTCCCCTCCCCGTGGTACATGTGTTCTCATTGTTCAACGCCCACCTCTGAGTGAGAACATGTGGTGTTTGATTTTCTGCTCTTGTGTCAGTTTGCTGAGACTGGTGGTTTCCAGGTTCATCCATGTCCCTACAAAGGACACGAACTCATCGATTTTGATGGCTGCGCAATATTCCATGATGTATATGTGCCACATTTTCCCTGTCCAGTCTATCATCAATGGGCATGTGGGTTGTTTCCAGGTCTTTGCTAATGTAAACAGTGCTGCAATGAACATTCGTGTGCATGTATCCTTAGAGTAAAGCGATTTATAATCCTTTGGATATATACCCAGTAATGGGATTGCTGGGTCAAATGGAATTTCCATTTCTAGGTCCTTGAGGAATCACCACACTGTCTTCCACAATGGTTGAACTAGTTTACACTCCCACCAACAGTGTAAAAGTGTTCCTATTTCTCCACATCCTCTCCAGCATCTGTTGTCTCCAGATTTTTTAATGATCGCCATTCTAACTGGCGTGAGACGGTATCTCAATGTTGTTTTGATTTGCATTTCTCTGATGACCAATGATGATGAGCATTTTTTCATATGCTTTTTGGCCTCATGTATGTCTTCTTTTGTAAAGTGTCTGTTTATATCCTTTGCCCACTTTTGAATGGGCTTGTTTGTTTTTTTCTTGTAAATCTGTTTTAGTTCTTTGTAAATTCTGGATATCAGCCCTTTGTCAGGTGGAAAAACTGCAAAAATTTTTTCCCATTCTGTTGGTTGCCAATTCACTCTAATGACTGTTTCTTTTGCCATGCAGAAGCTGTGGAGTTTGATTAGGTCCCATTTGTCTATTTTGGCTTCTGTTGCCAATGCTTTTGGTGTTTTGGTCATGAAGCCCTTGCCTACGCCTATGTCCTGAATGGTTTTGCCTAGATTCTCTCCTAGGGTTTTTATGGTGTTAGGTCTTATGTTTAAGTCTTTAATCAATCTGGGGTTAATTTTAGTATAAGGTGTCAGGAAGGGGTCCAGTTTCTGCTTTCTGCACATGGCTAGTCAGTTTTCCCAACACCATTTATTAAACAGGAAATCCTTTCCCCATTGCTTGTTTTTGTCTGGTTTGTCAAAGATCAGATGATTGTAGATATGTTGCGTTGTCTCCAAGGCCTCAGTTCTGTTCCATTGATCTATATCTCTGTTTTGCTACCAGTACCATGCTGTTTTGATTACAGTAGCCTTGTAGTATAATTTGAAGTCTGGTAGTGTGATGCCTCTTGCTTTGTTCTTTTTGCTTAGAATTGACATGGCTATGCAGGCTCTCTTTTGGTTCCATATGAAGTTTAAGGTGTTTTTTTTCCAGTTCTGTGAAGAAAGTCATTGGTAGCTTGATGGGGATATCGTTGAATCTGTAAATTACTTTGGACAGTATGGCCATTTTCATGATATTGATTCTTCCTAACCAGGAACATGGAATGGTTTTCCATCTGTTTGTGTCCACTCTTATTTCATTGAGCAGTGTCTTGTAGTTCTCCTTAAAGAGGTCCTTTACATTCCTTGTTAGTTGTATTCCTAGGTATTTTATTCTCTTTGTGGCAATTGTGAATGGCAGTTCATTCTTGATTTGGTTCCCTTTAAGTCTGTTATTGGTGTATAAGAATGCTTGTGATTTTTGCACATTGATTTTGTATCCTGAGACTTTGCTGAAGTTGCTTATCAGTTTCAGGAGATTTTGGGCTGAGAAGGAGGAAGCCAAAACCCTGAACAGACCCATAACAAGGTCTGAAGTTGAGGCAGCAATTAAGAGCCTACCACCCAAAAAAAGCCCAGGTCCAGACGGGTTCACAGCCGAATTCTACCAGACATACAAAGAGGAGCTGGTACCATTCCTTCTGAAACTATTCCAAACAATACAGAAAGAGGGAATCCTTCCCAAATCATTTTATGAGACCAACATCATCCTGATTCCAAAACC
>NW_022436945.1:2567103-2587870 GCF_009761245.1 Sapajus apella | reverse complement strand
CTGGGGAGAGATAGCAAGGGGAGAAATGCCAGATGTAGGTGATGGGGAGGAAGGCAGCAAATCACACTGCCACGTGTATACCTATGCAACAATTTTGCATGTTCTTCACATGTACCCCAAAACCTAACATGCAATAAAATTAATAAATGGGGAAAAAAATTTAGACCAAAAAAAAAAAACCAGTATATTATTGCATATTTTTTGATATACCTGTTCACTCTTTGCTATGACAAATAGGACTGAGCTCACATACACTACTTCTAAGTTTTGTTAAATCCTATATTTAAAATTCTGTTTCTTGTTCCATCAGATTTAGAGAGTAGGTCTCAATTCCCCATTATTTGCAGTGGGGAAGTTATGGCCACAGCACTACTGCTAACCTCTCTTCTCCTTTGCACTTCCCAAGTTGTTTCAGCTATCCTGTATCAGAGTCGTAATAGTTAAATTCTATTTTGTGATTATATTTGTTTTGTTTTTTGCTTTTTAGAAAAATGATGCTGAAAGTTTAAAAGCAATGAGTCTTTATAATATGATGATGATGTCAATGTAATAATATTAAAGATGCTTTAGGAGCAAGTGGTGGGTTTGTACTCACAGCGAAAGGTAATCCTATGTTCTTTAGAATGGACAGAGACTGTTTCCAATGTTAATAACTTTAAGTGGATTCTTCTTTCCTCTAATTGCCCAATATCATGTCACATTTTAGTTTGCTTTCTACTGGAACAATGACGTTCTTATATATCCTTTAATTTTTCTTGTTGATTCTGACTGCTGTTTTTCAGTTGCTAACCAAAGAAACACACTTTTTCTAAGTCCATAGGATTTCCTGGCTTTTCAATTCTATTATTAAATATTTAATAGTCTTCTTCCTTCTTAGAGATTAAACCATTAAGATGCCCTGAATTGTGTTCAAATTTGGACTTAGTGCTTTATGAGCCTGCCACAGAACTGTCTTTCCAGAATCTCTTCCCATTTTATCGTTTATTAATCAGGCTATTCTAAATGTTGTAACATCTCCAAATTCCAGATGCTTAATTTTATAAGAAGTCTATTTTTTCATTCATATCCCAATCCACCTAGAAACGGAAGAGAGTTCCACTCTATTCAGACACTCGGAAGTCGAGATTTCTATCAGATGAGTGAGCTGTCTTCTAAGTCCTCCTTCTCCTCTGTAATCAGCCAGTGGCAAAGAGAGGCAACAGAGAAAGCACACGTGCTCTTAATCTTCTTGGGCCAGAAGTGGCACTCATGACGTCTGATTATATTCCATTGTTTATATATTTTATTGCATTTTAGGTTCTAGGGTACATGTACAGATCATGAGGATTGTTGCATAGGTACCTACATGGCAATGTGGTTTGCTGCCTCCATCCCCATCACCTGTATCTGGCATCACTCCCCATGTTATTCCTCCCCAACTCCCTATCCCCCACTGTGCCTCCCCTAGTCCCGACCAACAGACCTCAGTATGGGATGCTCCCCTCCCTCTGTCCATGTGTTCTCATTGTTCAACACCCACCTCTGAGTGAGAACACGTGGTGTTTGATTTTTTGCTCTTGTGTCAGTTTGCTGAGAATGATGGTTTCCAGGTTCATCCATGTCCCTACAAAGGACAGGAACTCATCGTTTTTTTATGACTGCATTGTATTCCATGGTGTATATGTGCCACATTTTCCCTATCCAGTCTATCATCAATGGGTATTTGGTTGATTCCAAGGCTTTGCTATTGTAAATAGTGCTGCAGTGAACATATGTGTGCATGTGTCCTTATAATAGAACTATATTCCATTGTTAAGAGCAGTAACATGGTCTACCCTGATGGAGAGATCACAAAAAACGGACCCACTGTTTGCTTCAGAAGAGGTAAAGACCAAAGGCTCTACTCAGACTCCTGAGTCAGTCCTATGGGTTGCTCTTTTCATATTTTCTTTCGTTGTGTTAGAACACATTATTAAGAGTTTTTTTCCTCAGAAGACTGCATGAAGACAAAGGGCCTGAGTCCTTTTGTGTCTGGGAATTTCTTTATTAACTCTTATACTTAGTATTGTGTCTGGGTGTGGATATCTGGGTTAAATATAATATTTTCCTTAAAGTGTTATACTTAATCCCCTGCTGTCTTACAAAATCTCCCTCATATTCTCTGTTCTCTAAAACTCCTTTGGATACATGATGACACTGAAACTGGCCCAATTGTCCATAGAACTAATATTTACATTTTTTTGAATAAACATACAAATTGAAACTCCTTGTTTTAAAACTTGAAATTCATTTTTGTCTCATCTGAGTTCCTTCCTCAGGAACCAGCCCTCAAGCAAGGAATTGAAACTCTTCAAATCACCACATCCAGACAGTGAGGGGCTAGACCTCCATCCATCAGGATCACTTCCTTACAAGCCCTCTTTAATTATTGTTTCCCTGCATTCTATGCTATGACCTCTCCATTTTTGCCAATTGGGGAGAAGGATTTGAGACTTTATCTCTGATTCTCCTCAGTTGCAGCACCCGATTTAAGCCTTCTTCCCTGGCAATACTCATTGTCTCAGTGATTGGCTTTCTGTGTAGTGAGTGGCAGGACCTAGACCAAATCCCTGACATTTTGGTAATAATCCTTCTGGAATAACCCTTTCAAACTTTACTTTTATATTTTCTTTATTTTTCTGTTACTGATTCTTAAAGAAATTTCAGCTATCATATTTTTAATTTCCATTAATATGTTGTCTCCTAATCCTTTTATATCAACACATTAATATCATTTTATCTGTTCTGAAAGTCTCTGAGAAGGCTCATTAAAATACTTTTGAGAGGGCCAAGCACAGTGGCTCTCATCACAGAACTTTGGGAGTTCAAGGTGAGAAGGTCACTTGAGGTCAGGAGTTTGTGACCAGCCTGGCCAACGTGGTGAAATTATCTCTGTTAAAAATACAAAAATTAGCTGGGCATGGTGGCACACTCTTATAATCCTGGCTACTCAGGACACTGAGGAAAAGAATCGCTTGAACTGAGGAGGCAGAGATTGATTGCCATGAGCAGAGATTTCACCACTGCACTCCAGCCTAGGTGATGGAGTAAGACTCTGCCTCAAAAAAAAAAAAAAAAAAAAAAAAAAAAAAAAAAAAAAAAAAAAAGAAAGAAAGAAAGAAAAAAGCATAGTTTTAGGAGATCTCATATTCTGTAGATTATCTATATACTCCAATATGTACTCCAATATTAGGCATTTTTTTGTGTGTGTGTCCATCTTGATTTTTCTATGCTGTCCTCTTTTTCAATCAAATGTTTGGAGACAACTGATTAAAAGAAGTAATTTAAATGAGTTTCCCTTATGGTTTAAGTCTGCTTCTCTGATTTCTTAAATGTTCCTTATATAATTCTGTGTATAAGGGAGACATTTTTCAATAGGAAGATTTTTTTGTATAGATCTAGTGATGTAAGAAAAAAATATATTTGGTGTTTACTCCAGGTTCCTGCTGAAGAGCTCTTAAAACTGAGATAAGAAAGTGGGGACTTGGAGAGAGATAGCATGGGGAGAAATGCCAGATATAGGTGATGGGGAGGAAGGCAGCAAATCACACTGCCACATGTGTACCTATGCAACAATCTTGCATGTTCTTCACATGTACCACAAAATCTAAAATGCAATAAAAAAAAAAAGAAAGTCAACGGTAGCTTGATGAGAATGGCCTTGAATCTATAAATTGCTTTGGGCAGTATGGCCAGTTTCACGATATTGATTCTTCCTATCTTTGAGGATGGAATGTTTTTCCATTTGTTTGTGTCCTCTATTATTTCCTTGAGCAGTGGTTTATAGTTCTCCTTAAAGAGGTCCTTCACATTCCTTGTGAGTTTTATTCCTCGGTATTTTATTCTCTTTGTAGCAATGGTAAACGGGAGTTCACTCATGATTTGTCTCTTTGTTTGTCTATTATTGGTGTATAGGAATGCTTGTGATTTTGTATCCTGAGACTTTGCTGAAGTTGCTTATCAGCTTAAGGAGTATTTGGGCTGAGACAAAGGGGTTTTCTAAGTATACAATCATGTCATCTGCAAACAGAAATAATTTAACTTCCTCTCTTCCTATTTGAATACCATTTATTTCTTTCTCTTCCTGGTTGCCGTGGCCAGAACTTCCAATACTATGTTAAATAGGAGTGGTGAGAGAGGGCATCCTTGTCTTGTTTGGTTTTCAAAGGAAATGCTTCCAGCCTTTGCCCATTCAGTGTAATATTGGTGATGGGTTTGTCATAGATACTTATTATTTTGAGATATGTTCCATCAATACCTAGTTTATTGAGTGTTTTTTTTTTTAGCATGAAGCATTTTTGAATTTTATGAAAGGCCTTGTCTGCATCTATTGAAGTAATCATGTGGTTTTTGTCATTGGTTCTGTTTATGTGATGGATTATGTTTATGGATTTGCCTATGTTGAACCAGCCTTGCATCCCAGGAATAAAGCCAACTTGATTGTGGTGGATAAGCTTTTTGATGTGCTGCTGAATTTGGTTTGCCAGTATTTCATTGACGATTTTTACAGTAATGTTCATCAGGGATATTAGCCTGAAATTTTCTTTGTGTGTGTGTGTGTGTTTCTGCATTTTGGCAGCTACCATTGACTTTGTTCACAAAATTAGAAAAAACTACTTTAAATTTCACATGGAACCAAAAATAGCCCATATAGTCAAGACAATCCCAAGCAAAAAGAACAAAGCTGGAGGCATCATGCTACCTGACTTTGAACTGTACTACAAGGCTACAGTAACCAAAACAGCATGGTACTGGTACCAAAAAAGACATATAGACAAGTGGAACAGCACAGAGGCCTCAGAAATAACAACACACATCTATAACCATCTGATCTTTGACAAACCTGACAAAAACAAAAAATGGGGAAAAGATTCCCTATTTAATAAAAGATGTTGGGAAAACTGGCTAGCCATATATAGAAAACTGAAACTGGACTCCTTCCTTACACCTTATATAAAAATTAACTCACGATGGATTAAAGGCTTAAATGTAAGACCTAAAAACCATAAAAACCCTTGAAGAAAACCTAGGCAATACCATTCAGGACATAAGCATGAGCAAAGACTCCATGACTAAAACATCAAAAGAAATTTCAGCAAAAGCCAAAATTGACAAATGGGATCTAATTAAACTAAAGAGCTTCTGTGCAAAACAAAACAAAACAAAAACTATCATCAGAGTGAATAGGCAACCTACAGAATGGGAGAAAATTTTTACAATCTATCCATCTGACAAAGGGCTAATATCCAGAATCTATAAGGCACTGAAACAGATTTACAAGAAAAAAGCAAACAATCACATCAAAAAGTGAGTGAAGGATATGAACAGATACTTCTCAAAAGAAGACATTTATGCAGCCAATAAACATATGAAAAACTCATCATCACTGGTCATTAGAGAAATGCAAATTAAAACCACAATGAGATACTATCTCACACCAGTTAGAATGGCGATCATTAAAAAGTCAGGAGACAACAGATGCTAGAAAGGATGTGGAGAAATAGGAACACTTTTATACTGTTGGTGGAAGTGTAAATTAGTTCAACCATTGTGGAAGACAGTGTAGTGATTCCTCAAGGATCTAGAACCAGAAATACCATTTGACCCAGCAATCCCATTACTGGGTATATACTCAAAGGATTATAAATCATTCTACTGTAAGGAGATATGGACACATATGTTTACTGCAGCACTGTTCACAATAGCAAAGACTTGGAACTAACCCAAATGCCCATCAATGATAGGCTGGATAAAGAAAATGTGGCACATATACACCATAGATTACTATGGAGCCATAAAAAAGGATGACTTAATGGCCTTTGCAGGGACATGGATGAAACTGGAAATCATCATTCTTAGCAAACTAACACAAGAACAGAAAACCAAACACTGCATGTTCTCACTCATAAGTGGATGTTGAACGATGAGAACACATGGACACATTGAGGGGAAAATCACACGTTGTGGCCTGTCAGGGGGTGGAGGCAAGGAGAAGGATAGCATTAGGAGAAATAACCAATGCATGCAGGGCTTAAAACCTAGATGATGGGTTGATGGGTGCAGCTAACCAGCATGGCATATGTATACCTGTGTAAAAAACCTGCATGTTCTGTACATGTATCCCAGAACTTAAAGTATATTTTTAAAAAAACCTAAGTAAGTATTTATTTTGTATGCTAATGAGATAACTCATGGTGAGGGTCTGTAGATAGCATCAGATGGGGATTGTTTGCCAAGAAAAATCAAAGGTGTGATTAGAGGGTTAGGACTTTCAGCCCTTTTCTGCAAACGAAGGGCTGGAGATTGAGTTTAATCAACAATAGTAATAATTTAATCAATTCTACCAACTTTAATGAAACCTTTATGAAAACAACAGCATTCAGCGGTTTTCTGGTTATTGATGTGCTGGGAGGGTATCCCTCCCTGTTTCTGCAGAGATGGATGTTCTTGCACTCAGAACTCTTCTGAACCATGCCTCATGTGCCTCTTTATCTCTGATGCTTATTTGTATCCTTTAAAATAAATGGTAATAGTAAGTTTAGCACTTTTATGAGTTTTGTAAGTTGTTCTAGAGAATGGTAAAACTTGAGGGAGCATCACAGACACTCACAAATTTGTAGTTGATTGAGCAGAAGCTTGGGTTACCTGGGGACATCATTTGAAGCTGGCATCTGAAGTAGGGACAGTCTTGTGAGACTGAGCCCCTAACTCGTGGGGTCTGTGCTAACTTTGGGTAATGTCAGAATTAAATTTTGTGATAGAATAACCAACTGGTGTGGAAGAACTGAATTGGTTGGAGCTGGAAAAATAAAACATAGTTGTGTAGAGCAGAAAGCCTGAGCTCTTCTCTTAATATTCTGTAGAATTAACACACTAACAGCCTTAACTTTTCCCTAAAACATCTATCCATTTTCCCCAAAAGCAAAGCTCATCCTATTTGGTGTCAGTGGTAGGCAGAATAATGGTCTTCCAAAGATGCCTGCTTTCTAATCTCTTGTTGCATGGGGCAAGGTGGACATTAAGGGTGCAGATGGAATTAAGATTGCTAATCTGCTTACCTTGAGATAAGGAGATTTTCCTGGGATATCCAGGTGGGCCCAATATAATCACAAAATCCTTATATGTGAAAGAGGAAGGTAGGAAAGTCAGTATTAATGCCTGTATTAGTCTGTAGATGTACCCAAGAATGGGCAATTTACAAAAGAAGGATATTTAATGGACTTACAGTTTCATTTGGCTGGGAAGGCCTCACAACCATGGTGGAAGGAAAGTAGGAGCAAGTCATGTCTTACATGGATGGCAGCAGGCAAAGAGAGAGCCTTTACAATGAAACTCATTTTTAAAACCATCAGATCTCATGAAACTTATTCATTATCATGAGAAGAGCGGGGCAAAGACCCACCTCCATGATTCAGTTATCTTCGACTGGTTCCCTCCCACAACATACGGGAATTATAGGAGATACAAGATGAGATTTGGGTGGGGACACAGAGTCAAACCATGTCAATGACCAAGAGAGATTTGAAGTTGCTACACTGTTGGCTTTTAAGATTAAGAAGGGACCATGAGGCAAGAAATGAAGGCAGATTCTGGAAGCAGAGAAAAATTAGAAAACTGACATTCCCCTAAAGCTTCCAGAGGAAACACATTCATGCTGACACTTTAACTTTAGCTCATTGAGGCCTATTTCAGACTTACAATATCTATTACTGTAAAACACATTCTTGTAGTTTCAAACTCCCTTAGCTTGTGGTAATTTGTTAAAGCAGCAGTAGAAAACTAATATAGTCTTCTATCAGTGTTTAACTCAGTTGAGTATTTGCTGTGTATTTTTAAAAAATCTCCTTTCCTGGATGCTATGCTCCCATGCCTTTCTGTTTTCTTGCCTCCTTTCTGGTTCATCCTTCTCTGTCTTTGAAATTTCCTTCTCATAACCTGTAAATGTTAAATAATTCAATGTTTGTGTTACAGGCACTTTTGTATTTTTCTTTCTATGTAATCTTCCTAGATGATTTCATTGGTACCCTTGGTTTTAAGTATAATCTTTATGCTGGCAACTCCAGAAGTTTCTCGAGTTGAGCCCTCCTCTGTACATTTATGGAATTGTGTATCCAGTTGCTTACTTGATATCCTCACTTGGGTGTTTCACAGTTCTCTTAAATTTGACATTTGGATATTGGACTTATGATTTTCTTTTGAATCTTGTAATGCCTGCCTTGCTTAATGTCTTACTTCATTCAATAAGTAATGTCTTACTTCATTTGCTTTAAAGGAATACCTGAGGCTGACTGATTTAGAAGAAAGAAGGTTTATTTGGCTGATGGTTCTGCAGACTATACAAGAAGCAGGGCATCTGCATCTGTTTCTGGTGAGGCCTCCACTTACACTGGTGGCAGAAGTTAAAGGGGAGCCTTTGTCTGCAGAGATGACATGGTGGGAGAGGAAGGAAGAGAGCAAATGGGGAGATGCCAGACTTTTTTTTTTTTTTTTGACAACCAGCTACTATAGAAACTAACAGAGCAATAATTCACTCATTAATGCAAGGATGGCACCAAGCCAGTCATGTAAAATCTGCCCCACACATCTCCCAGTAGGCCCACCTCCAACACAGCTACACTGGGGATTACATTTCAACATGATATTTGGAATGATCAGATATCCAAACCACAGAAGTCAGGTATGGCCGTGGTAAGGCTGGATGATAAACTGCCCCCAAATTTAGTAACAGTACATGTTTATTCTGACATGTCCAGGTCTGTGGAGGCTCGGTCATTGTGATTCTGGATTTAGACCAACAGTCCAACTCACCTGCCCTCCTAGAGGTTTTCTTTTCCTAGGAAATGCCTTTGCCAATTACCTTGTTGCTCAAGCCAGAAATAAGGGTGCTGATCTTTTGTTCTCTCTCCATCTTCACATCCATTTGCTCTATAAGTCCTTTATTTTTGCCTCCAGAATACATCTCAAATCTGCCTACTTTCCTGCTACCCCCACTTTACCACTATATCCAAGCTACTGTAATATTTTCTTCTGGAGTACAGTTATCTTCACTCACTTTTTTTTTTTAGGTTTTGGGGTACATGTGAAGAACATGCAAGATTGTTGCATAGGTATACACGTGGCAGTGTGATTTGCTGCCTCCCTCCCCCTCACTTATATCTGACATTTCAGCTTGCCAGTATTTTATTCAAGATTTTTGCATCTATGTTCATCATGGATATTGGCCTGAAGTTTTCTTTTCTTGTTGAGTCTCTGCCGGGTTTTGGTATTAGGATGATGTTGGTCTCATAAAATGATTTGGGAAGGATTCCCTCTTTTTGGATTATTTGGAATAGTTTCAGAAGGAATGATACCAGCTCCTCTTTGTATGTCTGGTAGAATTAGGCTGTGAACCTGTCTGAACCTGGGCTTTTTTTGGGTGGTAGGCTCTTAATTGCTGCCTCAACTTCAGACCTTGATATTTGTCTATTCAGGGTTTCGACTTCTTCCTGGTTTAGGCTTTGGAGGAGGCAAGTGTCCAGGAATTTATCCATTTTTTCCAGGTTTACTAGTTTATGTGCATAGAGTTGTTTGTAATAATCTCTGATGATGGTTTGAATTTCTGTGGAATCTGTGGTGATATCCCCTTTATCATTTTTTATTGCATCAATTTGGTTATTCTCTCTTTTCTTTTTTATTAATCTGGCTAGTGGTCTGTCTATTTTGTTGATCTTTTTGAAAAACTAGCTCCTGGGTTTGTTGATTTTTTGAAGGATTTTTTGTGTCTCTATCTCCTTCAGTTCTGCTCTGATCTTAGTTATTTTCTGTCTTCTGCTAGGTTTTGAGTTTTGTTGATCTTGCTCGTCTAGCTCTTTCAATTTTGAATATAGGGCGTCAATTTTAGATCCCTCCTTTCTTCTCATGTGGGCACTCATTGCTATATATTTTCCTCTAGAGACTGCTTTAAATGTGTCCCAGAGATTCTGGTATGTTGTGTCTTCATTCTCGTTGGTTTCGAAGAACATCTTTATTTCTGCCTTCATTTCATTGTTTATCCAGTCAACATTCAAGAGCAAGTTGTTCAGTTTCCATGAAGCTGTGCGGTTCAGAGTTAGTTTCTGAATTCTGAGTTCTAACTCGATTGCACTGTGGTCTGAGAGACTGTTTGTTATGATCTCTGTTCTTTTGCATTTGCTGAGGAGTGATTTGCTTCCAATCATGTGGTCAGTTTTAGAGTAGGTGTGATGTGGTGCTGAGAAGAATGTATATTCTGTGGATTTGGGGTGGAGAGTTCTGTAAATGTCTATTAGGTTTGCTTGGTCCAGGTCTGAGTTCAAGTCCTGGATATCTTTGTTAACTTTCTGTCTGGTTGATCTGTCTAATGTTGACAATGGGGTGTTAAATCTCCCACTATTATTGTGTGGGAGTCTATGTCTCTTTGTAAGTCATTAAGAACTTGCCTTATGTATCTGGGTGCTCCTGTATTGGGTGTGTATATATTTAGGATCGTTAGCTCTTCTTGTTGCATTGATCCTTTTACCATTATGTAATGTCCTTCTTTGTCTCTTTTGATCTTTGTTGCTTTAAATTCTATTTTATCAGAGACGAGAATTGCAACTCCTCCTTTTTTTTTGCTTTCCATTTGCTTGGTAGATCTTCCTCCATCCCTTTACTTTGAGCCTTTGTGTATCCTTGCATGTGAGATGGGTTTCCTGGATACAGCACACTGATGGTTTTTGGCTTTTTATCCAATTTGCCAGTCTTTTGATTGGGGCATTTAGTCCATTTACATTTAGGGTTAATATTGTTATGTGTGAATTTGATACTGCCATTTTGATGCTAGCTGGCTGTTTTACCCATTAGTTGATACAGTTTATTCATTGTGTTGATGCTCCTTACCATTTGGTTTATTTTTGGAGTGGCTGGTACTGGTTGTTCCTTTCTATGTGTAGAGCCTCTTTCAGGAGCTCCTGTAATGCAGGCCTGGTGGTGATGAAATCCCTGAGTACTTGCTTGTTCGCAAAGGATTTTATTTTTCCTTCACTTATGAAGCTTAGTTTGGCTGGATATGTGATTCTGGGTTGAAAGTTGTTTTCTTTAAGGATGTTGAATATTGGCCCCTACTATCTTCTGGCTTGTAGGGTTTCTGCTGAGAGATCTGTTGTGAGTCTGATGGGCTTCCCTTTGTGGGTAACCTGACCTTTCTCTCTGGCTGCCCTTAGCATTTTCTTCTTCATTTCAACCTTGGTGAATCTGACTATTATGTGCCTTGGGGTTGCTCTTCTTGACGAATATCTTTGTGGTGTTCTCTGTATTTCCTGGACTTGAATATTGGCCTGCCTTGCTAAGGTGGGGAATTTTTCCTAGATAATATCCTGAAGAGTATTTTCCAGCTTGGATTCATTCTATTCATCACATTCAGGTACGCCTATCAAATGTAGATTAGGTCTTTTCACATAGTCTTACATTTCTTGGAAACTTTGTTCATTCCTTTTTACCCTTTTTCTCTAATCTTGCCTTCTCGTTTTATTTCATTGAGTTGATCTTTGACCTCTGACATCCTTTCTTCTGCTTGGTCAATTCGGCTATTTAAACTTGTGCATGCTTCACGAAGTTCTCATGTTGTGTTTTTCAGCTCCATCAATTAACTTATATTCCTCTCCAAATTGTCCATTCTCGTTAGCATTTCATCAAATCTTTTTTCAAGGTTCTTGGTTTCTTTGCATTGGGTTAGAACATGTTCTTTTAGCTCACGGCGGTTCCTTATTACTCACATTCTGAAGTCTGATTCTGTCATTTCATCACACTCATTCTCCATCCAGCCTTGTTTCCTTGCTTATGAGGAGTTGTGATCCCTTGTAGGAGGAGAGGTGTTCTGGTTTCAGGTGTTTTCATCCTCCTTACACTAGTTTCTTCCCATCTTTGTGGATTTATCCACCTGTCATCTTTGTAGTTGCTGACTTTCAGATTTGGTCTCTGAGTGGACGTCCAATTTGTTGATAATGAAGTTATTTCTGTTTCTTAGTTTTCCTTCTAACAGTCTGGCCTCTCTACTGTAGGGCTACTGAGGTCCACTCCAGGCCCTGCTTACCTGGGAATCACCTGCAGCAGCTGCAGAACAGTAGCGGTTGCTACCAGTTTATTTTTCTGCTATCTTTGTCCCAGAAGGATACCTGCTAAATGTCAGTCTGATCTCTCCTTCATGAGGTGGCTCTTTGGATATATGGGGGTCAGGGAGCTGCTTGAGGAGACAGTCTGTCCTTTACATGAGTTCAGGTGCTGAGTTGTGAGCTCCGTTTTTCATTCAGGGCTGCTGGGCAGATAAGTTTAGGTCTGTTGCAGCAGAATTCATAAACACCTTTTTAAAATTTTTTATTTTTTTATCTTTCCCAGGTGCTCTGCCCCAGGGAGTTAGGGCTTTATGAGTTTCCATTGTGCTGCTGCCATTTTTTCAGGGCTGCCCTGCACAGCAAGGAGGCAGCCTAGTCTGCCTGCAGAGGCTTTGCTGAGCTGCTGTGGGCTCTGCCCAGCTGCCGTGTGAACTTCCCTGCAGTCCTGTTTATATGGGTGTAGTTAGAACTGTCTCAGCATTGGTGGCCCACCTCTGTAATGGCAGACTCTCGCTATAATGGCAGGTTGCCTTGGCAAAGGCGGGTTGCCTCGGCAATGGCTGGCTGCCTCAGCAATGGTGGACTACCTCCATAGTGGTGTAATACCTTGGCAATTGTGGACGCCCCTCCCCCACAGAGCTGGACCGTCCAGGGTTCAGCTGTGCTTGCTGAGAAACTCTCAATCCAAAGAGTTTCTGATTGCTGCTCTTTGTGGGGGTGGGACCAGCCGAGCCTGATCACCTGACTCCCTGCCTCAGAGCCTTTTGTTTTTTAGTTGAACGGTTGACTCTCTCCCAGGCATTCTAGTCACCTGTTGAAAAGGCGTCAGGATCTGTGTGCTTTCCTGTGCGGTGACTCACTGCGCTGGCTTAAACAGTGGTGCTGAGATTTGTGCGGCTTTTTTTTTTTTTTTTGCCTGTGAATCTCCTGGCCTGGCTCCCTGTTTCAGAACCCCTTTTTAGTCAGATGAATGGGTGACTGCCCCTTCCCAGGGCTCCCATTGCCAGCTAAAAGGGCACCTGGACCAGTGTACTTTTTACGGAGAACTGCCGTGCCAGGGCACCGCAAAGCAGCCGTGCAGGCCAAAACAGCCACAGGGACCGAAACGGCCGCGCTGGCCAAAACAGTCACGCTGGGGATCTGTGGGGCTCCTCTGCCTGGGGATCTCCTTTTCTGTGGGCAATAAAAATCCACCTGGAAATGCGGCGTCCACTCACCCTCTGCACTTTCACTGGGAGCTGCAATCCTGAGCTGTTCCTAAATGGCCATCTTGGATCCAGCGTCCTCATTCTTTTTTTCATCAATAAATATGTATTAATTGAGTATCTTTTCAGTGCCACATAGAGTGCTTTTCTTATTGATCCTAAATAAGGCTTTGCCTTTATTCACCATCAGAACTTGCTAATTTCTTGGGACACCTTTGTTTTAAGAAACACAGAAATATTTTTAATAAAACTGTGGCAACTCTTTGCCTTCATGGAGCTTATAATCTAGGGTGGGGTGGAAAATGTTTTGCCTATTTTTCTTGCCTAGTCTTGTGCCTTCCACCATTCACCTACTTCACTGAAGCCAGAGTAATTTTAATAGTGAGAGAAGTGATGTTATCCTCTTGCTTGGACTCTTTAATGGCTTCATATTTTGGGTGAATCAACATCCTGATTCCTTTTTGGGGCCTACCAAGCCCCATGTGATCTCTGCTTGAGCACCTCTCACCTCATCTCAGCCCCTTTCCATCTCATGTACTTTGCCCCAGCTACAACATGCTTCTTTTCAACTTCTAAAATCCATCAAGCTCCCATCTAGCCTAGAGGATGCATGCTAGTTTCCAGCTTAGAATACTATGTTCCTGGATCGTTGCAGATTTCTGCTTTAAGATTACCTTTTCAGTGGCTTTTCTAATGACCTTAATTAAGACTCAGATTTCTAATTTCTTAGAGTATTTTGTTCACTAAACTTACAGTGCATGTATGTGTGTGTATATATATATTTATAAATACACATATATATATGTGTGTATATTTACCTATTTAGTGTGTTTTGGTCAGCTAGATTCTGCATAGGATCTATGCTTGTTTTACTTACCTCTGTATACTTAGTTCCTAGTACAACGTCTGGCATAAAGTGGCACCCAAAACATGCCTGTAGATTAAATATTCTCAGGAATGGTGGTGTTTCAGGTATGGGTTAAATGTAAATGGGGAGATGTAAATATCATGGAGCTGGGCCTAAAGTCCCAGTGGTGCCACCTTAGCATCGCTCAGACCATAGAATGCAAGCTTACTGTGTAAGTTGGCAGATTTGAGTAGTAAGCTTGGCCTCATTAAAATAAATTATTTTATAATTAGGCAATAATAGGGTTGGGCTGGGTGAATGACTTGTTTAGGGTAATACAGGAAAATCTCTGTGGAGCTGGGTGGGATCCAGCAGCCCAGGCCCATCCACTGGAGGCCAGGTCCTCACATATAGTTTCCAATATTGGCCCTGTGGGATAACTCAGCTTCCCAACCCTGCTATGACCCACTCACCCAAGAGGGAAGGCTCACACCAAGCTTGAGGGTTTCCAGGCCACTTTGCTTATGATTTGGCTTATAGTTCCTGCTTCTCTTCTTTAATGCTCCTTGGACTCCTGACCTTAAGTCAAACTCTCGGGCTTCCCTTCTGCTCAGAATGAGCTGGTAACTGGTGACTTTTAATTGTATTTTTCCACTCAGGGTCTTCGAAATCTGCATTGCTTTGCATTTGTGGGTTTAGTATGACCTTTAATGTTCTCTTGGCAGATTTCTGTTATTGGAAGCAATGGGATTTTTGATTTGTTAGGAAGAATGGAGTCTAAGCTTTGGAATTCAGACCTTAAGCTTTCTGTTGTAAACGGAGAGATGACTAATAACTATTTAGCATGTAATGATGGCTTAGCAGTATTTGCCACTGATTTAGGTTCTCTGGCTCCATTGCAATGAATATTTTTGTGACTTAAATGTTTCTCAGTTCTTTAGCCAGCAGCTATTCACATTTTTTAAGTCCCCAAACCTCCAGAAATTATGATTTCACATTTCTAATAGGCTCCTTTCAGTTTTCAATTAAAAAGCCCTCTTGTTCCTTGTAGTATGTGTCCCAAAGTGAATTTAATACAAATCACAAGTGGAGAACACAAAGGTTAAAGCCTAAATTTTCCCTAATGGAACCCACACCCAGCACCACTATCCTTTACTCTTGGCTATGCCTGAAGTAGGTGTGTGAAACAAATAAGAAATAAGCACAGAGAAAACACACACACACACACACACACACACACACACACAAAGCAGCAGCTCTCGATGGAGTAGGAATGTGTGATTGAATCTTTCTCACCTTCATCAGCTGCTGGAGTCTCTTTCCCAGTGGGAGAGGCGAGACACCCACATAAGAACTCAAAGGTAATTATTCCCTTAGGCTACTATTTCAAACTAATGCCTTAGAATAGCAATTATTTGTTATTGAGACATCCAGGAAATATGAATTGATTTGTGTGTGTAAAGATAAGAGAGACAGTCCCTGGTCTCAAAGGCACATGTGTGTGTGTGTGTGTGTGTGTGTGTGTATGTGTGTGTGTGTGTGTGTAAGTGCATGTTTTAAGTTTATAAAGGCAGGCAGGAGTGAAAAAAACACTGAAGGTTCCAAATTTTGAGGTTATAACAATAGTAATCACAGCAATAAATAATTCTATAATATGTACCATGTACAGTGAGGTTTCTGTGTGATAGAAACTATGCTAATTGCTTTACCACATTAAATTCTCTTTACAAGCAGAAGAGGTAGGCAATTCTGGGACCTCTATAAAACAGATACAAAAACTAGAATCAGCAAGATTTTTAATTTGCTTGTGGTCACAAAGCCCAACATTGATAAATTTTAATCCAGATCTTTCTGAACTTTTACTTTATGCTTTTCACCATAATATTGGTGGAAATTCTGGAGGGTTAAAGATTGGGAATTTCAATGACTGCTGTAACTTCATAACTCTATGACTCTGTGATATACAGAACTCAGGAATTATCAGTGGAGACCCTGAGAGATGACACAGATTCTGGGCATCAGGCCTGTGAGGCTGCACGGTAGGGCAAGTAGAGCTCTTGGGGTTAGAGGGCTATTACTTTGGTACTGAATCTACTTCTTTGTGGCTGTAAGACCTTGATTTCTTCTTTAAAGTTATAGTTGTCACACCAACTCTCACTGCTCTTGAGCAATGGGGAAATAGGAAAATGAGCTAATGGCTATGAAAATATTTTGAAAGTATATGGAGTTTGCAGTTGTAGGGAAAGACCCATCATTACACTCATAGAAGACACTGTTAGATGTGGCTTTTGGTTCCATGGACAAATAAAATTATAAAGTAATGACAGCTGCCATCCATTGACTGCATGCTGTGTGTCAGGAAATTGACCTGTTACTCAGTGTTTTAATTTGACCTTGGAAGTTCTTCAAGCTACATGTTATTACACCCATTACAGAGAAACACACAAGCTCATTGAGGCCAAGTAACTAGGCTATTAGAATGAGGCAGTGGATAAGTTGGGATTCAAACTCAGGTCAGCTTGATTAACACAGTCACTGATCTACTATGTTGCTTTTCTTGGCCAGATTAGTTTTATCTTCTTTCATTAGTTTCCTTTTATTGGTTGATCAAGTTACTTTTAAAGATACACTGAATGATAGAACTGGAGGCTATCTTAGAGATTGTTAAGTCTGTCAAAACACCTGCTGCAATTTCTTAAAAAGGATATTCAAGGCGCATTGCTTGCCTTTAGTGTATAAGTCACAGATCTTCTGGTTTCAAATAGCAGAATTCCAATAAAAGTTGGCTTTTCCGGAAATGAAGAAGTCATTTCAGGCCTGGCTGGATCAAAGGACTCAGTCCATATCATCAGGATTCACATCTTCCTTTGTGTTGGCTTGTTTTCATGTTCCATTTGATGACCCCTAGCAGTTCCAGGTTTACATCATCCTTGCTCTTGGTAGTACCAGGAGTAGTCTCTCTCCAACCTTGATCTAATTCTTACCAGCCTCAGATGGATCAGACCCCCATCACTGAGTCAGTCACCATATTCAGAGGAAAGACCATGTGGCTGGTTGAGGCTTGACTCCCATTTCCACTCCAAAACTATGTGTACCACGTGTAGGGGAGTGGGTGTGAATGGTAAATGAACAAAAACAACTCCCATGCCTATGAAGGTACAAATTTATGTGAACATGTCATTCAGTTTACTTCCTTGCTTGACATCTATCTTGAAATTTCCTCTTGACATCTCACGGGTAGATTCCAAGGCTCTTATTTTGGCATAGTGCTTGCTACCTGATGCCTCCTTACTCACACACAGTAGAATACCTGTGAATGTTGGTATCCCAAGCATAAGAAAGATTCCTGTATATAGACTAGTGAGAAGGCAAGGCAGACATGTAACAGTAGGAGAAACATTAAGCACCATACATTCCTAGCTGATATTATTAGGCAATGACAATTACTCATACAGGTGACATAGAAACTGAGGAAGAGTGAAGATGCTCTTTCCATTTAGACTACTGAATATCTCCAGGTAAAAAGCACTTATACTATGTTCTCTCTTATAAGTCCTTATTCATGTGAAGCTCTAGAGATATTAGTTGGAAGAGTCCTATAGAAAAAGCTAGCTTAACTCACTGCTTGGATTTTTGACCAACTGAGTGATATGGTTTGGCTGTGTCCCCACCCAAAGCTCATCTTGAATTGTAACTCCCACAATCCCACATGTCATGTGGGGAAGCCAGTGGGAGGTAATTGAATCATGGGGTCGAGTCTTTCCCGTGCTGTTTTCCTGATAGTTAATAAGTCTTATGAGATCTGATGGTTTTAAAAATGGGAGTTTCCCTGTATAAGCTCTCTCTCTGTCTGCCGCCATCCACGTAAGATGTGACTTGCTCCTGGCTTTCTGCCATGATTATGAGGCCTCCCCAGCCACATGGAACTGTAAATCCATTAAACCATTTTTTCTGTATAAATTACCCAGTCTTGGGTATGTCTTTATTAGCAGCAGGAAAACAGACTAATACGCTGGTACTCAGCGAACTCAAGTGGCTTCCCTAACATCACACAACTAGCGAAAAACACAGCTTAGACCAGAACGAAAAGCTCTTGACTCGATACTCACTGAAGGACGACTGGCTACTACAGGTCCTCTGCAGCATATCATAAATGAATAGGCGAGAAGCTGTACCCAGCAAGGATGGCAGTGTCCACTAGGACTCATATGTTCTTTCTTTCTTGGCCTTGAATGTTCCCATAAACATTTCAGTGTTGGAGGAATGGTTACAGACCCAGACCTCAATGTTTGTGCTCCTGTTCTGCCTTAGATTAAGTTAAATATTGTTTGTAGATGGTACAGATAAATTGGTTCAACTGTGAGCCTGTCTAGATGGTTTAAAAGGATGCTGTTTATTTCTCTAAGGAGGTCTCCCAGCTGGGTAAGAGGGCCGTTGGATTCTTGCCTTATTTTATGTGCAGCCTTCCTATTTATCTCAGGACTTCCCTTCGGAGAGTGCACGTCACTAGTCTGCCTGGTTGTCATCTGTCATGCTTCTATTGGACTCAAGTGCCCCAATTTCAATGACTTTGTCATCTTCCACCCTCCTGACCACAGCCTGCCAGTGCCGAGAATGGTGCCAGCAATGCTGTTCCATTAATTAAAACTAAATGTAGTATATATAAGACAGCTATTGCTTAATTACAAAATTAGAAGCAGTTCTTAGGCTACAGGTGTCTGAACGTGTGATAGATGAGTGATGGGTAACAGTTGGTCCCTGTGTCCATTCAAGCAAAGAAGACATCTATAAGGCCAACAAACATATGAAAAAATGCTCAACATCACTCGTCATTAGAGAAATGCAAATCAAAACTACATTGAGATATCATCTCACGCCAGTTAGAATGGCGATCATTAAAAAATCTGGAGACAACAGATACTGGAGAGGAGGTGGAGAAATAGGAACACTTTTACACTGTTGGTGGGAGTGTAAATTAGTCCAGCCATTGTGGAAGACAGTGTGGCCATTCCTCAAGGACCTAGAAATAGAAATTCCATTTGATCCAGCAATCCCGTTATTGGGTATATATCTAAAGGATTATAAATCATTCTATTATAAGGACACATGCACACGAATGTTCATTGCAACACTGTTTACAATATCAAAGACTTGGAACCAATCCAAATGCCCATCAATGATAGACTGGACAGGGAAAATGTGGCACATATACACCATGGAATATTATGCAGCCATCAAAAACGATGAGTTCATGTCCTTTGTAGGGACATGGGTAAACCTGGAAACCATCATTCTCAGCAAATGGACAAAAGAACAGAAAATCTAACACCACATGCTCTCACTCATAGGCGGATGTCGAACAATGAGAACACATGGGCACAGGGAGGGGAGCATCACACACTGGGGTCTGTGTGGGGGAACTAGGGGAGGCACAGCAGGGGGTGGGGAGCTGGGGAGGGATAATATGGGGAGAAATGCCAGATATAGGTGATGGGGAGGAAGGCAACAAACCACATTGCCATGTATGTACCTATGCAACAATCTTGCATTTTCTTCACATGTACCCCCAAACCTAAAATGCAATAAAATACATATTTTAAAAAAAGAGATTTATATAAAGCAATTGGAATGTGGATCAGCCATTAGGAAGGATGCACTGGCAATGATTATGAAACTAATTGAAATACTTTTGATTGTTTTAAGTTGACCAGATTTAAGAGCCTGCTTTGCTTGTATTAGAAGTACGCCATTTGGAAAAATCACTGAATACCTCATCTTCTCCTCTATAGAGTGGTTTGAGAAGAAAACTAAACTGATAAGGCTGTTACAGGAATCAAAATCAGATGATGTATAGATATTCCCACCCAGGGTTCATACCTAGTAGTTGCTTTAGGTGTTAGCTCCCATCTTTTTCTTTCCTTTTCTTTCTTTTTTTTTTTTTTTTTTTTTGAGACAGTGTTTCACTCTTGTTACCCAGGCTGGAGTGCAATGGCGCGATCTCGGCTCACCGCAACCTCCGCCTCCCGGGTTCAGGCAATTCTCCTGCCTCAGCCTCCCAAGCAGCTGGGACTACAGGCACGTGCCACCATGCCCAGCTAATTTTTTGTATTTTTAGTAGAGATGGGGTTTCACCATGTTGACCAGGATGGTCTCGATCTCTTGACCTCGTGATCCACCAGCCTCGGCCTCCCAAAGTGCTGGGATTACAGGCTTGAGCCACCACGCCTGGCTTTTTTTTTTTTAATTTTTTTTCCCATTTATTTATTTTATTGCATTTTAGGTTTTGGGGTACATGTGAAGAGCCTGCAAGATTGTTGCATATGTACACACGCGTGGCAGTGTGATTTGCTGCCTTCCTCCCCATCACCTACATCTGGCATTTCTCCCCTTGCTATCTCTCCCCAGCTCCCCACCCCCACCGTCCCTCCCCTATTTCCCCCCAACTGACCCCAGCGTGTAGTGCTCCCCTCCCTGTGTCCATGTGTTCTCATTGTTCAACACCCGCCTATGAGTGAGAACATGTGGTGTTTGGTCTTCTGCTCTTCTGTCAGTTTGCTGAGAATGATGGTTTCCAGGTTCATCCATGTCCCTACAAAGGACACAAACTCATC